>NC_054469.1:96093043-96395153 GCF_017639515.1 Carcharodon carcharias
CTGTAAAGTCCCTAGTCGGAAGATGAGGTGTTGTTCCTCCAGTTTGCGTTGGGCTTCACTGGAACAATGCAGCAAGCCAAGGACAGACATGTGGGCAAGAGAGGAGGGTGGAGTGTTAAAATGGCAAGCGACAGGGAGGTTTGGGTCATTCTTGCGGACAGACCGCAGGTGTTCTGCAAAGCGGTCGCCCAGTTTACGTTTGGTCTCTCCAATGTAGAGGTTATTCCCTCCATGTATTTTTCACTGCTCATTCAACGTTATGGTTGGTGGGCGGGCCCATCGACCAGGCCGCCTTTGGATTTTTTAGGAAACCTCATTCATGGGTGGGATGAGGTTTCTGTTATTAAATTGAAAAAAAAAATTCAGGGGGGCAGAATTTTTATTATGTTTCTATTCATGTGAGTGAGTCCTATGTGGGAATATGTTTTTCAGATTTTTAAAATCTTTATTCTTGATTTTTTAAATTCTTCAGCTCCCTGAGGTAGCTCCCTGTCTACAGCTCTCAGTGCACCTTTGACACTGGCTGGCTGTTAATTCACCAGCCAGCATGAATTAGTGGTCAGGAGCTGATTGCAGGAAGCAGGCATTTTCCCGGCTGTTCCCGGGCCCACCTGCTGCGCCCGCCCGATGGCCCGAACATCCTGCTCCCTAATGCACTCGTTATAATTGCAACTCTCTGGCCGGACTTTTATTACTTTTCCTGTACTTTTTGTTTGACTCTCCCTTGCCACCTATTGATCCAACCCTCACCCTGGTCACTCACTTTCCTGAATGAGCCAACCCAGTGCTGGTCCTCTAGACGTACTGTCCCACTCACGAAGCTGACAGGCTATGCACTGCAATCTCACCATGAGGGATCCTTCTGCTTATCAGTTCTTTACTTGAGCACTAGCTCAGCACTATGTCTCCAAAGCTTTCCTTCGCAGTCGCCACACTGTATTTCAAATACTCTCTGATGCTGCAACTTCATTGCAGTCTGACTAAAATGTCATGTAACACGATCTAAGGCTGTTCATCATATTATACCTGTACTTAATCTTACTGCCACCTGTCTTACCACTGCTGATCACCACGCCATGTCATTATAATGAAACAATACCTTGGGTTTATTTACTGTACAAGTCACAAGGCAGTAATTGCTCATAAGGGATTGGGTAAACCTGTGTGGGTTCATTTATCGAGACTAGGCACATGAGAACAGTTATACATAGGTATAAAGCTTGTGCGTGTGCTCTGCTCAAAGCAAAAGTGAAACTTAGGCTGGAACACATGACATTTCCTTTCTCGTGATGTCATGCTGGTATCCCTTAAAGGCATATTACAACAGTAGGGTGCCCATTTTCAGAACTGTGATTGTAGGAACTAAAATTTCAACTGGCCAATGGATGTAATATTTAGATTGAAACTGAAACCAGCAGCAATGAAAAAAAAAAGCTAAACAATTGCATCATTTAAAATTCCAGCAAAACAAACTTCTACTTAACAACAGAAGTCACCTTTAAGAGCACAAGCTGCAAGATGTTTATGGGCATCTTCAGTGCTACACCTGTTTTAAATGGTCTTTCAACAACTTTAGTACAATCTTAGAGCTAAACCCAGAAAATGGAATCATCTGGTAAAGAACATAATTTGTGAATCCTTAACAAGAATGCCATATTGGAAGTTCAATAGCCCCCTGTGATAAAACTGCAGTATGGTGCTCTGTGCACAGGGTGAGAAACAAGCCTGAGGTTTGATACTCTAACTCTACATCCCCAGAATGCACAATTGATGCCAACACTACTGGCAGATCTAACTGCAATATTAATCCATTATTCATTGAATTTATATCTGTAGTTATTGTCATACCTATCCATTCAAATATTGCTCTTTTAATTCTGAAAAACAATTTTGAATCCTTCATTTATCAGAACGATTGTCTATATCTGTATACAGTACAGTAATTAAATACCAGCTTAATGTTTATATAGCTTTTTAAAATTATTTATAGTAGTCTAAACTATAATTAACAATTCCAATTGTTTAAGAGAGATTTGAACACTTGATTGTTCTTGACTAATGCCAAATAATTAGGGTTCCTCTATTGTTTCAACGGGGCCAACTGTAGATCCCCCATCAACCACAAATATCAGGACTTATGGATTTTTCAACCATAATAGATGTAAGCATGTTAAGAAGGCATTGACAACGTGTGGTCAAAGCACAACAGACCAGGACGCCTCCAATTTTAATCAATGTTGTGTACACCTAGCTGATCTCAGCCAGGTAATAGAGCCACAATTCAGCTTTAGCATACAAGTTAGTCAGGGGAAAATCAGCTAGACTTCTCCCTCTTGATTGCTATCTAGTGGCCTTTTATGACTTCATGAAAGCCTGTTATTGTTGGGAAAAAGCTGGAATCAATTATTAAAGAAGTCTTAACAATGCACTTAGAAAAGCATGGTATGATTTGAACAAGTCAGCATGCTTTTACTAATGGGGAATCCTGTTCACAAATTTATTAGAGCTTTTTGAGGATGTAACTAGTAGGGTAGATAAAGGGGAACCAGTAGATTTAATATACTTGGATTTCCAAAAGGCTTTTGATAAGGTGTCACACAAAACGTTAATAGTCAAGTTAAGAGCTCATGGAGTTGGGGGTGATATATTAGCATGGAATGAGGATTGGTTAATATTTATAAAGCAGAGAGTGGGAATAAATGGGGCTTTTTCAAGTTGGTAGGCAGTAAATGACAGAGTGCCACAGGAATCAGTGCTTGGGTCTCAGCTATTTACAATCTACATTAATGACAGATGAAGAGACAGAAAGTAAGGTATCTAAGTTTGCTGATGATACCAAGTGAGGGGGAAAGGTAAGCTGTTGGGAGGACACAGAGAGGCTGCAAAGAGATATAAACAGGTTAAGTGAATGGACAACAAGCTGGCAGATGAAATATAAAAGGGGAACTGGGAAGTTACTCACTTGGTTATAAGCAAAACCAGAAAAGCAGAATATTTTTTAAAAGGCATGAAACCTATAAGTATTGATGTTCAAAGAGACTTAAGTGTGCTTGTACAAGGAACTCAAAGTTAGCAAGCAGTGCAGTAAGTAATTAGGAAGGCAAATGTCATGTTGGCCTTTATTGCAAGGGGGTTGGACTACAAGAATAAAGATGTTTTGCTACACTTGCACAGGGTTTTGGTGAGACCACATCTGAAATAGTGTGTGCAGTTTTGGTCTCCATATTCAAGAAAGGTTATACTTGCAATGGAAATGGTGCAGCGACGGTTCAGGAAATTGGTCCCTGGGATGAGGGGGTTGTCCTATGATTAAAGGCTGAGTAAATTGGGCTGGTATTCTCTGGAGCTTAGAAGACTGAGAGGTGATCACATTGAAAGCTACAAAATGCTGAAATGAATTTATAGAGTAGATGATGAGAGATTGTTTGCGCTGGTCAGAAAATCTAAAACATAGGGGCACAGTATCAGGATAAGGGGACAATCACTTAGGGCTGATCACTCAAACGGTTGGTTGTGAATCTTTGGAATTATCTGCTCCAGAGGACTGTGGATGCTCCATCATTTAATATGTTTAAGGCTAGGATGGACAGATTTGTGATCTCTCTGGGCACTAAGGGATACGGTGAGCAGGCAGGAAAGTGGGGTTAAAGCCCAAGATCAGCCATGATTTTATTGAATGGTGGAGCAGCCTTGATGGGTCATATGATCTACTCCTGCTCCTACTTCTTGTGTTCTTTGACTCTGTCAACCTCAAAGGCTTATGGGGGATCATCCTGTAAGAAATCACTGTAGAATAATTTTGCAAAATCCTAAGGAATTTATTGAATATTGTGGCAATAGCTCTCTCTCTTATAAAGAAAGCTTCCATACCAGCTTCCTAGGCTGGTAAACACAAGACAGCAAAGGACATTCTCTCTGTCAAGGACCTGTCTCTAGTTCAAGACATTGCTAATCCTAATAAGGGGGTGGGAGGTGACCTCATGACCCATATGTGACCCAAGTTAAGTAGGCTGTTTAAGCAAGTGATGAGCCACAAGATGGCGCCTTGGACATCCGATGGGAATGGAAGGGATTACCTGTAAAATGTATCCTTTGCCAATGGACAATTTAGTAAACGATTGGCATAATCCTCCCAGAAATAAGGTATAAAAGCGGACTCTCGAGAGGAAAAAAAACACTTCAGACAGAAGAGAGCTTCTCGAGGTGGGCCTATGCTGGCTCTGACCTAACACCTTGGTTAGCTCAAGAAGACTTTTTTTTTAAAATTTCATTCACGGGATGTGGGCTTCGCTGGCTGGGCCAGCATTTATTGCCCATCCCTAGTTGTCCTTGAGAAGGTGGTGGTGAGCTGCCTTTTTGAACTGCTGCAGTCCATGTGGTGTAGGTACACCCACAGTGCTGTTAGAAAGGGAGTTCCTGGATTTTGACTCAGCAAGAACAGCGATATATTTCCAAGTCAGGATGGTGAACGACTTGGAGGGGAACTTCCAGGTGGTGGTGTTCCCATCTATCTGCTGCCTTTGTCCTTCTAGGTGGTTGTGGTCGTGGGTTTGGAAGGTGCTGTCGAAGGAGTCTTGCTGAACTCCTGAAATGCATCTTGTATATGGTACACACTGCTGTTACTGTGCATCAGTGGTGGAGGGAGTAAGTGTTTGTGGATATGGTGCCAAACAAGCGGACTGCTTTGTCCTGGACAGTGTCCAGCTTCTTCAGTGTTGTAGGAGCTGCACTTATCTAGGCAAGTGGGGAGTATTCCATCACAATGCTGACTTGTGCCTTGTAGATGGTGAACAGGCTTTGGGGAGTCAGGAGGCAAGTTATTCGTCGCACGACTCCTAGCCTCTGACCTGCTCTTGCAGCCACAGTATTTATATGGCTAGTCCAGTTCAGTTTCTGGTCAATGGTAACCCCCAGGATGTTGATAGTGGGGGATTCAGTGATGGTAATGCCATTGAACATCAAGGGGCAATGGTTGGGTTCTTTCTTGTTTGAGATGGTCATTGCCTGACACTTATGTGGCGCGAATGTTACTTGCAACTTGTCAGCCCAAGCCTGCATATTGTCCAAGTCTTGCTGCATTTGGACATGGACTGCTTCAGTATCTGAGGATTCACGAATGGTGCTGAACATTGTGCAATCATCAGCGGACATCCCCACTTCTGACTTTATGATGAAGGAAGGTCATTGATGAAGCAGCTAAGCATAGTTGGGCTGAGGACACTACCCTGACGAACTCCTGCAGTAATGTCCTGGAGCTGAGATGACTGATCTCCAACAGCCACAGCCATTTCCCTTTGTGCTAGGTATGACTCCAACCAGTGGAGACTTTTCCCCCTGATTCCCATTGACTCCAGTTTTGCTAGGGCTCCTTGATGCCACACTCAGTCAAATGCTGCCTTGACATCAAGGGCAGTCACTCTCAGCTCACCTCGGGAGTTCAGCTCTTTTGTCCATGTTTGACCAAGGCTGTAATGAGGTCAGGAGCTGAGTGGCTCTGGTGGAACCCAAACTGGGCATCAGTGACCAGGTTATTGCTAAGCAAGTGCCGCTTGATAGCACTGTTGATGACCCCTTCCATTACTTTACTGATGATCGAGAGTAGACTGATGGGACGGAAAATTGGCTGGGTTGGATTTGTCCTGTTTTTTATGTACAGGACATACGCGAGCAATTTTCCACACAGCCAGGTAGATGCCAGTGTTGTAGCCGTACTGGAATGGCGTGGCAAGTTCTGGAGCACAAGTCTTCAGTACTATTGCCAGAATATTGTGAGGGCCCATAGCCTTTGCAGTATCCAGTCCCTTCAGTCATTTCTTGTTATCATGTGGATTGAATCAAACTGGCTGAAGACTGGCATCTGTAATGCTGGGGGCCTCCGGAGGATGGATCATCCACTTGGCACTTCTGGCTGAAGATTGTTGCTAATGCTTCAGCCTTATATTTTGCACTCTTGTGCTGGGCTCCTCTATCATTGAGGATGTGGATATTTATGGAGTGACCTCCTCCAGTGAGGTTGTTTAATTGTCCACCACCATTCACGACTGGATGTGGCAGGACTGCTGAGCTTAGGTCTGATCTGTTGGTTGTGGGATCGCTTAGCTCTGTCTATCACTTGCTGCTTATGCTGTTTGGCATGCAACTAGTCTTGTTTTGTAGCTTCACCAGGTTGACACCTCATTTTTAGGTATGCCTGGTGCTGCATGCCCTCCTGCACTCTTCATTGAACCAGGGTCGATCCTCTGGCTTGATGTTAATGGTACAGTGAGGGATATACCGGGCCTTGAGGTTACCGGTTGTCGGTTCGACTGCTATCCTGCTGTTGCCGATGGCCCACAGCACCTCATGGGTGCTCAGTCTTGAGTTGTTAGATCTGAGACTTTGGACAGAGGACAGCATTTCAAAGTTATCCATTCTGACTCCAGTCTAGCCCCTTGGTAATATCAAAAAGACTGAAGAAAACTGCCACTTCCAACCCTCAACTAAAAGAAGACAAAGATCGTTCTGATATTTCGGCCGACTCGGAGTGGCAAAGAATAAAAAGACAATAGCGTCCCTTACAGGCATGGAGATCAGCTTCATCCATCTGCTTCTCTTATCCGGGACCAGTAAAATGTTTTGCCACCACGAGCCATGGAGATCAGTATCCCCCTACTTCCTCCATCCAAGTTTCTGATCTGGAAGAAGTAAAATATTCTCAACTGTTATGGGTCATATGTCTTTTCTGCTTACTTAGCTGATGTATCATATCTAAACTGTTGCTTCTTAATAAACTTCTCTTAAATCACTTATGAATTTCTGACTGCCTATTTTAGATGATCCGTGACTCCCAAAGCACAATTCTTACACTCCTCAAATTTGGCTTAACTCAGAAATTTGTCACCACCTTCTGCCTACTCCACGATGAAATGCAAGCTGTGATCCTCACCAATGGAACCACCATAAGCCCTAGTGAAGACTGGAGTCAAACAAGGCTATGTCATTGCACTAACTCGCATCTCCATTTTCTTCACTGCAATACTGCACCTCACCTCCAGCAAATTATCCACAGGCATGGATACAATCTACAAAATTGATGAACAACAAGTTCAACCCATACTACCTTCAATCCAAAATCAAAACCACTCCAATCTCAGTGTAAGAACTTCAGTATGCAGATGACACTTGTATGCACTTGCTCACACATTGAGCTCCAAGTATTGTTGACTCCTTCTTTGAAGGATATGAGAAAATGGACCACCTTTCACTAAACACCTGGAAAACTAAGGTTCTCTTCTAACCAGCTCCCACAGCACAACACTTCCCACCTTGGTTAAGAATAATGGCAAGATCCTGTAAAATGTGGACCATTTTCCATATATTGGGAGACTTTTCTCAAATAAGACATAGACAGTGAAATCCATCATAACCTCCAATGTGTCAGCATAGACTTCGACCAACTGAGGAAATAGGTATTTGGGGACCAGGATCTCAAACCCAAACTAAAGGTAATGCTTTAATGGGCAGCAATTATCCCTGCTCTCCTATTGGCTTCTGAGGCTTGGACAATATACAGCAGATACCTCAAAGCACCAGAGAAGTACCACCAGGAGTATCTTTGCAAGATCCTCCAAATCAAGTGGCAAGAAAGGCGGTCCAACAGAAGTATCTTCTCCCAAGCCAACTTGCCCAGCATCAAGGCGCTAATTACTCAAAACCAGTTCTGCTTGGGAGGACATGTAAATCGTACTCCTAACACCAGACGGCCAAAGCAAACGCTCTACTCAGAACTCGGTTGTGATGGGAGAATCCCAAGAGGACAGCGGAAATGCTTTAGGGATGTCCTCAGAACACCCCTGAAGAAGCCAAACATCAAACATCACCACTGACTCATGGGAGTCCCAGGCTCTTGACCGACCAAAATTAAGAAGGCTCATTCAGGGAGGCACCAAACACATTGAGAGACTTTGCAGGGAATGTGCAGAGGTGAAGTCAAGGCATAGGAGGGAGCGCACAAACCTCCAAACAACCCACCTACCCAGCCCTTCAAGCATTACCTGCCTCGCATGTGGCATTTGGCAGATAGTGCATTGGACTTATCAGCCATTTCAGAACCCACTGAGCCAGAGTGGAAGCAAGTTTCCTTCAATCCTGAGGGACTGCCTAAGAAGACTGGAAAACTTCCAAGTTTGAAAGTTGGGTGAGTGGACAGTTGGGATAGGTTCCAATAACGATTACATATAAGTAACGTCTGCAAGGAACTACAGGGTGACTGGTATGTAAGGAATGTACAAACGTGGTAAGAAGTGATCACCATCAAGGAGGGAGGGGAGGAGAAATTAATAAAAAGTTGACAATTAAATTCACTAGAGTTCTGCTAAAAATGAATGAGCAGAAACCTAGCCAATCTATGCTGCTTTTCAACAGCACAATGTATTGTTTATTGAGTACAGTAGAATTTACTGAAAGAGTATATTGTTTGTTTTGATTTAAATTTAATCAGTTAATTGTTGGAAATTGTGGTTTTATTACCAATCAATTAATCTTAAAAAGCAAAGTTCTGCCAACAACATCTGTTTTATGTGCACTTCCTTTATAACATTAGTAAGTTTTGGTATTAATAGGGGCATAGAGTACAAGAGCAAGGAGGTTATGCTGAATTTATATGACACCCGTTAGACCTCAGCTGGAGTACTGTGTACAGTTCTGGGTGCCACATTATAGGAAGGAGAGTGTGCAGAAGAGATTTACAAGAATGGTTCCAGGGATGAGAAACTTAGATTGAGAGGTTGGGATTGTTCTCCTTGGAGAGAAGAAGGGTAAGAGGAGATTTGACAGAGATGTTCAAAATCATGAGGGGGCTAGATAGAGTAGATAGGGAGAAACTGTTCCCGCTCATAAAAGGATCAAGAATGAGACAGCACAGATTTAAAGTGATTTGTTAAAGAAGCAAATGTGACATGAGAAAAACTTTTTCACCACAACGAGTGGTTCAGGTCTGGAATGCTCTACCTGGAAGTGTGGTGGAGGCAGGCTCAATTGAGGCATTCAAGAGGACATTAGATGGTTATTTGAATAGAAACAATGTGCAAGGGTATGGGGAAAAGGCAGGGCAATGGCACTAGGTCATAATGCTCATTTGGAGAGCTGGTGCACACATAATGGGCTGAATGGCCTCCTTCTGTGTCGTTAAAATTCTGTGATTCTGTGAAAAGTGCCCTCAGTTTTTATTGCCATGCAAAGCAAATTGATCTGTATGTCAATATGCAAGGGCCAATTTTTAAAAAAATTAATGGCCAGAAACTTGAGCTCACCAACATCTGTGTCTGACCTCATTATGCTCTCTTGATGCACAAAGCTCCAGATCATAAAAGATGCTCTGTAATGTATATACTTGGAACCATGAGAGTAGTCTTTGGGATTGGAAATCCAGTGAATAGTTGCTATGTTGATAGATGCAAAATGTAATGCTGATTCATTTCCTCAGCAGCTAAAAAATATAATAGGAAGTTATAACAGATTTAATCTACCTACTGATAAATTATTTTTCATCATATCCTTGCAGTCTGCCTATTGTTTGAATTCCTGTCTGCTTCATACAATGGAATATTGCTTATATATTTAATGAAAGCTGGTGAATTATTTAACCCTAATGAGTTGTCACTACCTAATGGATTTAACCAAAAAGCATACGTCACATTCCATACTTATTGAAAGGAAATACATGCAACATGGACAATAACATGTATTATAAAAATGGCGTATTAGAATATGCTATTTTTGTGACTAAAAGGCTGATTGAGAGGATTATGCTTGGCTTCAGGAACGAGGGACATTAACTACAACGTTAGGTTGGAGAAGCTGGGGCTGTTCTCCTTGGAGCATAGGAGAATGAGAGGAGATCTGATAGAGATGTATAAGATAAGGTAGATAAAGAAAAGATGATTCCATTAACTGATGTTACAGGTCTAGAGGACTTGGGATTTAAGGCTTTGAGTAAGAGATACAGTCAGAAGAAATGTTTTACCCAGTGGCTAGTAATGACCTGAAGCTTGCTGCCTACAAAGGTGGTAAAAGAAAAGATGATCAAAGATTTCAAAAGGAAATTGGATAGACACTTAAGGAAAATAAACTTGCAGGGTTACGGGGATAGAGTGGAAGGAGTGGAACTGACTGGACTGCTCTACAGAGAGCTAGAATGGACTCGATGTGCCCAATGGCCTCTTTCTGTGTGATTATGAGTCTATGATTATAGGTAGATTGCAGTGTGCTTTTATGATTCTAGTTGTTGACATTTCACTTTTTTGCTTATGAAAATTGAGGAACAGAATGAAGCCTGGCCTAACACCAGCAGTCCAGAAAAGAACCTTAGTAAATTAGGTTAGAGAGCATGGGTAGAGTGACTGAGCATAAGTGAGGATGAGCAAAGGGTTTTGGCTGTCTAAGGCTAGATATATGGTCAGCAGAAATCAAGCATCTGGCCTGCTGTAGCGCCTGGTTCTTCGGACCACTGCTTATAAACAGAGAACATTATCTGAGTAAAATGGACTTTGTAAATCCCTTATTTCATGAAAAACACACTCTAAGTTGTCTGGAATAATGGCTGGAATAATATGCAAGAGTCCATGATCCATACAACCATGGAGGAAAAAATTATCAGAAATGCAGCCTGTTGTTTCGCATGTGACAGCATCTGTGGCAGCTACACAGCAGGACTTTGCCACTGTACTGTAGGAGAAACATGCATGAATGTTCAAACTACTGATCTAGAATCACTGAGGGACAAACTCTTGGTCAGACAGCAAAACACTGAAATTTCCAATGGGTATTGTTGGGGACAGAGCCTCCACCCATCTCAAACAGGGCCATCAGAGCAGGGATTTCCAATGTTGAGAATGCTTGTATTCCTGGCTTTCACAAGCACCTAGAATAGATTCATCATTAAAGATCAGGCTATATGATAGGGTTTTAGTCTGGTATTGTGATGAAAAAGTACCTAAAAAAATTACAAAGTAGGTTGGGAGAAACCACTCTCCAGTCTTGTGTATATCCATCACAATTTATGGGCTTTTAGGTGCGTGTACATCTTAGTTCTTCTCTCTTGGTGTGGATGAGCACCACTAACATGTGAATCAAGGGATCTTTCCGTGATCCCACAAACTTTAATCATTTTCTACAGATGTCTATGAAAATTATTGTCCAAGAATAGGAAACACCATTAGATCATCTTAAATATTTATTTCCAACCTTATGCTTTAGTTTTTATTTCAATTTTTCCCCAGAGTCAGCTCAGCAATTGCTGAAAACAAGCAATTTAAACTTATATAAAAATCCAGCACTCCACTCAGGCTAAAACAGCAGGGTAGAAATGGCACATGAATCTATTAAGCATTTTCTGCTCATATCTCCAGCACCAATATCTAGACTATAATTAAATGCTTTTGAACCTAAATAATCTTGTGAATAACAGCCTCATGTCACTTGCTTAGTTTGTTTCCACTTACATCTTTACTGATGGACAAATGTCCATTATGTGCAAGTGGTTTGTATTTCTTATTTCAATGTGCATCATTTTCATTTGTATGCATATTAAATTCTATCTACCTTAACCCATTTATGAATCTCCCTTATGATGATATAAGCAACATCAGTTTTGTCATCAGTAAATATTATTCTTCTGAAAATACTCCCCTTCCAATTTTTATGAGTAGCGTGAACAGGATGGAAGCACAATATTGCATCAAGGATTGTTGCCCTTACCTCCACTCCATTTAAAAGAGGTCTGAACTCTGGACAGATAAAAGCACTTCCTGCATAGGCGGCATCAATGTGCATCCAGATATTTTGAGAAGTGCCTGAAATATTACAAATGAAATCAGGTCATATTTTATACTTTATATAGTGAAGTACAAATTGCTGCTTAACATTCATTGGCATCCCTCACTAACAACATCCTGGGGGTTATCATTGACCAGAAACTGAACTGGGCTCGCCATACAAATACCGTGGTTACAAGAGGAAGTCAGGGGCTAGGAATCCTGAGGCAAGTAACTCACCTCCGGACCCCCCAAAACCTGTCCACCATCTACAAGGCACAAGTCAGGAGTGTGATGGAATACTCCCCACTTGCCTGGATGAGTGCAGCTCCCACAACACTCGAGAAGCTTGACACCATCCAGGACAAGCAGCCTGCTTGATTGGCATTCCATCCACATTCACTTCACCCACCACCAACGCACAGTAGCAGCAGTGTGTACCATCTATAAGATGCACTGCAGGAATTCATCAAGCCTTCTTAGACAGCACCTTCCAAATCCATGACCGCTACCATCTAGAAGGACAAGGGCAGCAGATACTTGAGAACACCACCGCCTGGAAGTTCCCCTCCAAGCCACTCACCATCCTAACTTGGAAATATACTGCCGTTCCTTCACTGCTGCTGGGTCAAAATCCTGGAACTCCCTCCCTAACAGCATTGTGGGTGTACCTACAGCACATGGAATGCAGTGAGAAGGCAGCTACCACCACCTACAAGAAGCAACTCAAGGACAATTAGGGATAGGCAATGAACGCTGGCCTAGTCATCGATGCCCACATCCCATGAATGAATAAAAAATGATGCATGAAAAAGGAAGGAAATGTTTTACAACAATGCCACATCCGTCAACAACACATAATCACATAGAAGATAAAGAGAGAACTTGCATATAGACAGCATCTTTCACAACCTCAGGATAATTATTTCTGAACTGTAATATAGGGAAAAACTGCTATAATATAAGTAAATAACATAGCCATCAATTTCTACATAGCAGGGTCTCAGAAGCACCAGTGAGATAATGACCCAATTGTTTGTTATGTTGGTTGAAGGATAAGCATAGGCAAGCCAGGAAAGCTACCCTGCTCTTGTTTGATCAGTGCCATGGGATTTATTTTATGGCCATTTTAGAGAACGTGTGGTTTTGATTTAGTATCTCATTTGAAAGATTGCAGCTCCGATGGTGCACCACTACGTGTCTGCATAGATTATGAGCTCAAATCTCTGGAGTGCAGTCTGAGCCTGTGCCATGGGGGTCAAAGGTGAAAGTGCTACAAATGAGCCCCTCACACCTGTGTGTTAGAATTAGGGAAAGAGGCAGAGGCCTAAGGGGAGATATATTAACTCATTCAAAACCCATTCACTTGCACAGAGTTAAAACTGGGCCTATAATGTCAGCTCACCACTCTGTGTAATAACATGCATTTCCAGGGTAGAACGATGACATATGAAAACATGGCAATAAAATGAGATGCAGAAATTTAAATTGTATCAAGGGGTCATTGTCACAATGCCTTCTGCAACATTTTCTGCCATTAACACTGGTCATCAGGGGTAAGAAGAACTCCTAAATATGCATGGACCAAGGATTTCCTGAAATTAATTTTAACCATTGCTACAACTTTTAAACAAAAACTGTGCCTGCCTCTAGCCAGAATCACACTGGGATTTTCTGGTACTGCTCATTTTCATTCCCACTGGTGTAGACATTGGTATGTAAAATGGGTGTGAACTGCTGAAAACTTTTGTTTTATCCTTTAGAAAGACAGTTCACCCTGTACTCTCCAGTAGCAGACTGGTGACAAATATGAGAGGGCAATAACGCTTGGCTTTTCACTTCACTCTCACAACGTTGTTGCAAATGTTGGCACTATGTTTTTTTATCATACTTGAGCACAATTATGAGCAAACAGCAAACTGTCTGTTAAAAGTTGCTTAGTAGGGCAGGTCTCCATCCAGAAGCAGAACACAAATCACTGCTGAATCAGTCTGCTTAAAGGATGCCAACACATCTGTCAGGAGTGTAACATTTTGTCTGGAGGGATATGACACTGGTATTGACTGTCAAATCATTCACACCTTATACTGCAGAGCAGTGCTACACTAAGTTCAACTCCTTCACCCGGGCTGGCAAGGTAACATGCCAGTCACTTCCCCACCCTATGGGAACCAGCATAATCGTCACGCTCCTAAGGCAACACTTCCATAAATAATTATTTGCAATGCACTCTGGTTAAGGTCAGCTCTAGCTCAGCATCTTTCACTGTGACTATCCAACTCCCGTTACAGCAACTGCACAACCCTAAAATTCCTTTCTCCACTTCAGCACACCTCATATCCTCCACATCCCATTTTCACCTCTCCTATGCCACTTGATACACACTCCTGATCTGCTAACCCTATTCTACCTTTTTGCAGGATAGGTTATGACACAGGGCAAGCAATATGGAGGCCACCAGACGGGGTACCCGACATTAAACACCTCACCCACTTTGATGACAAGGCCATGGAACTCAAGGGCATTCCCTATGGGAGATAACAAGATTGTTGACATCTTTCTGGTGCCAAGTTATTCACTAAACATCTATACTGTCACACTAGAGTCTCTGTGAAGCACCAGACACAACCTTTCTCTGTCCCCTTAATACCAGGGGATTAAAATATTCACCCTCTTTTCTTGTAAGACCCCCATTGAAGGTAAAAGATGAGGACTAGGAAGAGGAAGAGAAAATGGGGTTGATATTTCTCCCTGATTGCATTCAATGATGAGGAAAAAATGGACCATTTGTGTACATAGCTGTGCAGCTGTTACTTCCTGCCTATTCTTCCTTTGCCCCAACCACCAACTCACCAAATGTTTATCTCTTCCAGGCACCAGCTAGATTATTTTACCCATGGGAATTAGATAGTGTTGGGCTCCTACGACATGAAAAGAAACACAACACTGTATATTCCAAACTTTATCCTTATTGCTATTTTAAAAAAAAACGTCTTTTACTGCTGAACAAAGAACATTAAGATGGCTGCTACAAGTCACCTGATCACAGGGGTGGTCCTCTGTCTAGGAGCTATCCCCAGCAGTTTCAAGATCAAAGAGAATTATTTTTTTCAGTGTCTGGAAATTTCACACTTCATTGTACAAACCCCTTGTAATCAATGAAAGCAGGGGAAGTGCAGACGAATTGGCCCCCACACCCTGAGCTCTCACAAAGGAGGAAGATTGAACCTTGTTACTGGAAGGGATGCTGTAACTAATTCATCTCACTCCTAATAAGGAACAATGACATCCTGGCCAGGAACACAGAAACTAATTGTTAAGCTATAATTAACCATCAATAGGCCATGTCACACAATCCAAGCCTCTGGCCTTTTGGGCAGTTTGAACATTGCAGCTTTGGGCCTCACAGTCAGACTGCTGATTTAATATCAACTGGACGGAACTCTAGCACTCAGTTACCACCTCTCAACTCCACAAAGCCTACTTGATTTAAAGGCATCTGATCAACACCTGCTAAATGGTCTAAATACAGAAAAGCCCATCATGCAACCACATTCTTCATTTCAAGGATTTTCATATCGTTTAACCATCTAGGAACCGATCAGAACTGAGCCCTCTGGAATCTGAATTTGGACTCTGGAACTCATGTGAACTACTATTCATTTTCTGTGATCTTTATACCATAAAACTCCATTCCTCTAACCCCCTTTTGGCAGAATTTTCCCATTGGCGTGCGGAGGGTGGGCCCCACACGCCGACACATAAAATGACGCGCGGTGATGCCGGGCACGTGTCCCAACATCACCGCGCGCCATCGCGATACTTTGGTGGGCGGGCTTGCGGCGATGTCCATTGTGCGCCCACCATTAATTAACTTAAGGCCCTTGAGGCTCGAATTGATGGGGATTTTGCCTTGCCTGTGCGATCTTCGGCTCATCGCACAGGTGCAACGGGCAGGTGGCCAGCAGAAATTTATGTGAAGCACATCCACAGGCGGGAGAAGAGGGCTCAGTGGGTTCACAATTCTACAGATTTAAAAGTTAGTGTTCCAAAGCTAGTGAAACTTGCCTGTGTGAGCTGGAAAAGTTCAAAACGCATTCCAGCTGCTTGGACCGGACTCATAACCTTCAGGTTAGCACTTTGCAGTAAGGATTTGTTTTTGGGGCCTGTAGGTTTCAGGAAGCCTCCCTGAGCCTGGGAATGGGAGGTGATCTCTCCACTGGAGGCACCTCCTCTGGGGAGGAAGGGAGGGCTAGAAGGCGGAGGAGACCAGGAGTGCATATTCAGCCTCCAGGGTGCCACCTTTGGGAGGACAGGCGCAGACACAAGGGGCGCAGTGCCAAGAGGTTGTCCAAGGTGGAAGGGGCTGCAGGACATTCTACTATCCTGCTGCTAGGGTATACAGGCAGCAAAGCAGCTACCTCAATATGTCTGAGGTGCAGTGCTGAAGGAGGCTCCGTCTGTCAAGGGAGCCAGTCAACTATATATGTCAGGTGATTGGGCCTGAGATCTCCTCTAACTGTATGGATGGGCACCCCATGCCCATGCTCTAAAGGTCACAGCTGCCCTCAACTTCTATGCCTCCGCCCCCTTCCAGGGGTCGGTAGGTGATCTTTGCTGTGTCTCCCAATCAGCTGATACACTTGTGTCAATCAGGTTGTAGACGGTCTGTTCAGGTGTGCATTGACCTTCATCCACTGCCGTTGGGACCAGGCAAGTCAGGCACAGTGACCCAGAGGCTTCGCGGCCATTGCTGGCTTCCCCCACGTCCAGGGTGCAATAGACCGTACACATGTGGCCACCAAGGCTCCAGCAGATGAGGCCGGTGCCTTTGTCAAGAGGAAGGGCTTCCACTCCATGAACGTGCAGATAGTGTGTGTTCACAGGATGCTGATTCTACAAGTCTGCGTGAATTACCCAAGCAGCTCCCACGACATCTACAACCTCAGACACTCCCAGGTGCCGGGGTTCTTCAGTGCTCCAGCCTGGCTGGATGGATGGCTGGTGGGTGACAAGGGCTATCCCCTCAGAAGGTGGATCATGGTGGCTCTCCACCATCCAAGAACAGAAGCTGAGCATCGGTACAATAGGAGCCACACCTCCACAAGGGCTGCGGTGGAGAGAACAATCGGTCTTCTCAAAACACGCTCCTGATGCCTGGCCCGTTCCGGAGACACACTCCAGTATCCCCCAGATCAAGTGTTCCTGATAGTGGTCGCGTGCTGTGCTCTCCACAATCTTGCGCTGCAAAGAGAGGACTCTGTGGACAAAGAAGATGTAAACGGAGTGGCTGCGGCTGAACATGATGTGTCCAGCAGTGAGTCCGAGGATGAGCACGCACAGGGAAATGCTGAGGGGGCAGACGCTGACCCGGGCATACTCCAGAGAGGCAGGGACATCTGGGACGCTCTAATCCAAGAAACCTTCAGCTAGCATAGCATAAATCGACCTCCAACACAAGCCTGGGCTGCAGCCTCCATACTGGAGACATTAGTGCCAAATCTGTCAGGAGAGGAGCGTTGACGATTGGCCTAGGCAATAAATGTCAATAACACACAAATCACTCATAACATTTTAGGAATCCATCCACCTGCCCAAGAGGCACCCCCAGTCATGTTAGAGGATATTAATTCAATGATTTCACAAAAATCTCTTAACATAACACAAACAAAATGCTGTCGCACTGCAAACATAATCAGAAGGAACTCATAGGGAGGCCAACAAAAAACCACCAGTGATGAACCCAGGGTGTGCCTAAGGTACCTTAATTTTACATTTCCGGGTGCTATGTCTTTGTAGTGCCCCCTCACTGGCACTGGCACCTGTTCACTCTGCTGTCCTGTTGGCCTCGATGACCTTGGTGGACGTCCTCTGGCCCATGGAGACTGTGCTTGCCTCACCTGAGAGGGAGCTGCCAGCTCTGCAGCTGGCATCTCCCCAGTCAGCGCAGCCTCATTGGGTGTCACGATCACTGGCAGAGGGGTGGGGGAGCTGCCAGCCTCATCCGGAGCACCCTGAGAGGCAACAGCAGAGACGGCAGGCAGCTGCTCCACCGACATGCGGTCTGTTTGGCCCTCCCTGACCACCATAGATGGATGGGCACCGAGGTGAGATACCTGGTGCACAAATCACCGCCCACACAGGCACTGACCAGATGAAGTCAATGCCGCTGTGAGGAATTGCAGGTCCGAGTGCAACCCCAGGAACCCCTGATCCTGTCCCTGGAGCTGTCTCTCCATGAGAGCTGCCAATCTCTCCAAGGAAGAAGCTTGGCACTCATGCATGAGGCTCAATGCATTGGCTACAGTCCGCATAAACTCTTCCACCACTGACACCAAGCCAAGCACGGCCTCATGTATCTCCACCAGACGGTCCCGCACACCCGGCTGAATCTCATGAGTTGGCTGCATCGCGGACGACTACAGAGGCTCATCATCAGCCACGGACTGAGTATGTGCCTGGGCCCCTATAGCCCTCTGACTGCTGGCGCCATGGGCATTCTCTGTCTCCGCCAGCTCCTCCAGCGACAGTGAAGTGCCCTTACCGCTGTCCCCACGACACTAGCTGAAGATCTGGTGCCTACTGAGGTGCCAGTATCTGCGCTGGTGCCTGCCTGGCAGAGATGGTGTGATGCTGGTGATGTTGACACTTCATGGCCCTCTGGTGTGAGAGGGGGCCCCTGCCGCTCCAGGCCCTGCGCCACTGATGCTGAAAGAAAGAGTAAGGAAATTAGCGTGTGGAAAATGTCAATGTACATGCCTGTCCCACGGATCATCATGTGCTCAACATTCCACCAATGGGCAAGCCATGTTGGTAACATCACTCACTCAACAATCAGCACTGCCATGGATGTTGGGAGACTACTGGTGACGTGAGTGCTGGCCACACATACCTGCCCATGGAACCCCAGCCTCTTCGGCTCCAGTGGACCTGGGTGCATGGCACCTCCCCAGGTCGAGGGCCTCCTGCTCAAAGTGGCTAAGCAGCACTACCTGGGCTGGCCCACCGCCAGTCCTCACCCGCTCGGCAGTGTTGTGAGAATTCTTCTCCTGGAAATGAGAAAATAGCATTGCTAACTGATGCTTGTACAGTGAATTTCCTTGCGGCCTGCTTAGTCCAAGCCCGGTTGGCCATTGCAAGGGTCCAATGCATCCTTACCCCGCTGCTGCAGAACACTCTCACAAATAATGCCAGGTGTGTCCTTCCCACCCCACCCTTGGCCAGATGCTGCCTTTATCACACTTGGGAGCACACAGTTTAACCTGTCTTAGCAAGGAGGCACAATAACGTGGATCGCAGAGGGCAGCAGATCGATTTGTTCCACACCATGTCATCACCCTGACTTCGACATGTCCTGGAGTTCGAGCATTGCGCCTGGGTGCAGATCCTCCAGGTTGAACTCACCACAGTCATATGAGTCTCAGTCCACCACATCTTGCAGGTGCAGAGCCCATCTCATCAACACCCTCTCAAGCTGACCAACGCATAGGGAATATCTGCTGGCCCGCCCAGCTAAGGACACATGCCATCAATGAATCATTGCACTCAGGCCAGTCAGACTGGGTGGGGCACCGGGGGGTAGAAGCTTGGACGATGGGTGAAATGAATGATGCCAACATGCTGCTCACCCTTCCCATTCACAGCAGGTCATTGAACTACTTGTGGCACTGAATCCATGAGCACTGCACCACATCGTGGGAGCTCACAATCTCCGCTACCTCCTCCCATGCATGTTTGGTCAAGTGGGGTGCCCTCCTCCTCCAGTCCTGGGGGACAAGCACCTCCCACCGTGCTGCCACCTCCTCAAGGAGGGCAGCATGGCACTCATCAGAAAACCTGGGCCACCCACCCTACCCTCCTGCATGGCCAGCCTGGATATGCTTTGGCCCCAACCTTTGGCCATGTAAATCAGCCTTGGAGTGGCTGCAGCTTGGCCTTTAAACAGGCTGCCGGGTCGCCATTGGAGCCAGCGGCGATTGCCGATCCGCCACCCCCAGGCGCCGGAAAACACGCTGGATGGGCCTTAATTGGCCCACCTGCTTAAAATGGCAGCGTGGTCCACGATCGCCCGCACCTGCACGGCCCGCCCGATATGGGGGAAATTCTCTCATGTGTGTGTGTGTGGGAAGTGGCAAACACACCTTCTTCCGGGTTTTGAATGTATAAATTAACCTTCTGAGTTAATCCTAACTGGAGTTTGCTGTGGATTCTTCATAAATTTGGATCACAAAAATTGAGGAATTGGGAAAACATGCCACCTATTCTTTTAAAAACTAATTCAAAACACCTTCTGCTTACAGACAGTTGGTAAGAGGAAATCAATGCAGGTTGTCTGTCTCTCTCCTGTCTGTAACAGTAGTGTTACTGAGCATGTGGCACCAGATGATTCGCACAGCATGAGAGAATCAAGGGTGTGTGCAGTGGGTCATGATATACCACCTTCCCAGTAGAGGCTGGGAGAAAGGCTGTCCATGGTTTTGAAGTTGTGGGACCTAGATGGCTACTCACCTGAGGAATATCATACCCACACACAGGCTATGAGATCAATCTACAAGGATAGCAGCAGTTGACATGTGTCTCCCAAGTCTACACCTGTCTTTTGTAGCAACATTATACAAGCTTTGTCTTGATTTTACTATTCCTTGCAGGCATCAATGAAGATAATGGCAGTCTCATTGCAATATGCAGCATACCCTCAGCTATGAAACTACCAAAGATCAGTTAAAAGAGACAAGTCAAAGCTTTTCGGCTTCCACTCATCAGGACATTTCACAAGAATACCAATATAAGGGTAAAGCAACAATTTATACTGTAGGAGGAGAGAGTGCTGATTGGCTGGCAAATGGATTCTGTGGATGAGGCATTGCCATGGAGAATGCACCAATTGATGGTGACTGAAAGATAACTGCCAAGTATTGTTTGAAGTTTAAACCAGCAGCTTGATCCTGATTCGTTAAGACATTGCCCTGAAGAATGAATCAGCGAATGGCTGTCACTTACTTTGTTTAGGTGAAACAGGTACAATGTGTGTACATGTTCTTCCTGTTTGCAAAGAACAGGGCCCTGTGTATGTGGCTTCCAGGACATGCAGATCTGCCACAGTGTGAGCCGGACTGACAATCTTAAATTGGTTGTCAGCATAATTCTTAGCACACTGAAGATTATTTAGCAAATGTTGTCCAATCATGAAATCACATCTGATGTTGGACAGTTCCAGCATCCCAGATTTGTACAAAGTGTGGGTAGCAAGCTGGAAAAAAGACAGTTTACCCACCAGCCGCAATGGCGGGTTTTCACGTCATATCATCAGTCCTGCACATCTCACCTCATTCCTGGGAAAGATGCCGGATTGCTGGGTGGGTGTCCTTTCAGTCTCCTGCCCCATCGTCACCTCAAGCTTTCAGTAATCAGGGTTCCATATTTAAAGGGTGGTGCTGCACAGAACTAGCAATCTCTAAGGGATAGAAAGCTGCTACAGAGTCATGACTGCCAAAGAGAGGGAACATGCTGCTCCCAAATTTAGCTACACCTCCTTTGGGTGCCTATTGGATGCAGTGGAGGCCCGCCGCCATGTCCCCTACCTCTGCTCTGGACGTAGACCAGCAAGCAAGGTCACCAATCCAGCATGGGAGCCCACCAGTGCCGAAAGGTGGTGAATGATCTCCTCTGGTTGGCAGTCACTATTCTCATCACTCTCAACTCACACTCACAAACCCATCACACATTCACAGGGATTTCACTCACTGCCATTGCAAGGGACATTACCATCCACTCTCTGACATACAACTGCATCTGCCCTGTGGATTGTGCCCTTTTCATGTCCATGGCACAACTCACCACCAATACATGACAGACATCCTCCTCATCTGGCCTGGCAGTCATTCTACTTACACTCTCTCCATCTGTCTTCATGCAGGACAAGCTGGCACACAACAAAAGGAACATGTTGCAGACTGGTAGAGCAATGCCCAACATCAAGGCCCTCACAGACTTTGAAAAGAGTCATCCAGCTGGCCAGTGATGATCTGGACCATTCCTGTGTTGATGGTGAGGTTGGCGCTGCTGTACTAAGTGAGGATCCAGCAGTGCAACATCCATCAGACAACCCAGCTGTGAGTGATGTGTCCTGTTTCACAGGCCACTGCCATGCACTAATTATCTCTGTGGTAACCTGATGTGTAATATAACTTTAAGAAAAATGTTATAATGGAAAATCACATGATCTTAATATCCAAATCAGAGTAGCGCGGGCTACCTTAGTAGTCAGTAGTAGTCTAGAGTTAGAGTCTGTAATGCAGAGAAAGGATTTAAGTTGTAAGTGTAGCTGCTGAGCTCCTTTGTAAATGAATAGAAAGTGTTCTACATACTGTGTCAGCTGATCTACTCTGTCTATGGTACTAATTCGGTCATCCTGAAACAAGCGTACAACTCGGATCCATTAGTCCAACTAAACTAACGGCCAGGATCCAACACTCTCCTTGCTTTCGCTGGCACATCTGGGAAGCAGCCGAGTGGGTTCATGAGCCAGGTCCTTGACTCAAGCCCCAAAGACACCTCGGAAGGAGAATCTAATGACACACTAACTGAAGACCCATCACAGTGCTCGCCCACACCCTCCACCAGCGCAGAGGCACACACTTCGGTGGGATCTGGTTCTAGAATAGCCTCTGGGTCACAATCTGGTGAGCACATCACATAGTCTGATCCACAGCAGGCGGAGGCAGTGATTCCCCAGGTTTCTGATACTCAGAGGACCGCTGGAGGCCAGAAATATGCTGCGTCCGAGTCAGATGAGTCATACCTCAATTGTTGGAGCTGCAAAGGCAAGCTCAGGAACATCAGGAAGGGATGTCTGCTGCACTCCTCAGATTGCAAGGAATGGTGGAGGAATCAGTCTGCCTTCAGGCTGAGGTGATAGAGCAGCATGTCGTTGCACCGTGGTCAACAATGATAGGACGGCAGACACCATGGAGACCTTGGCCCAGGTCATCGGTCCTGCACTGCTGCTGAACTCCATCGCTGATGCCATAGTTGGCCTCCAACAGTGTCAATGCAAGGGGAACTGGGGCACCTCGATCTCACTCCAGCTGCGCCTTCTCCTCAAGGAGTAAGCCAGGGGCCCTCGGGCACTCCTGGGAGGAGGACCAGCAGCTGGACACCCCAAGCTATCCAACCAGGTAATTCTGGGACTCTCCAGCCAATCCAAATCCCCTCTTCCTGTGGCCCCATCACCTCCAGCTTGACAGGCTGAGGGGGGTGCATCTGCCCCACAGGATGCCCTCCAGGCCTCAGACCTCCAGAGGACACCCACCAAGGTCATCACAGACAACAGGGCGTAGCAGTAAGCAGGCTGCCTCCATCCCTGCTGCGGATGTCGGGGATGCACAAAGACATAGTGATCAGGTTAGAAAAATTAAGAAACTTTGAAAACATATCACTGCAGGTTGGAACGCGGTGGCGCTGAACTCTCACTGCCAGACCAGCTTGGACCCTCATGTGAGAGTATGGGAAGTCCTCTCATCATCCCAGAAGAGCTTAATGATCCATTTTCCCTTCCTCCAAGACTCTCTCAATCCTCCACCTGTATTCCTTAATCCCATCGTGTTTGTGGTGCATATCTGTTTGTTAGCCCCTGAACATTTTGAAGTGGATGTGCCCATGGCCCATTCCCACCCCTCCCCATCTTGAGGCTACTTACATAGCTAACATATTACCACCACCACCATCACCGCCACCGCCCCCCCCCCCCCCACACCCTTGGATACCCCCACAATGCATTTTCTCCACCTGTAAGCTGCAGTTGCCTCCCTTTCCCAGTATAGCCCTAGCTCTGCTGCCCCTTCTCCTGCCTTAGGTCAGTTACCCACCCCCCCTTCCCCAGTGGATCCCAGCCCAGCAGCCCGTTAAAGGCCACCCCCGCCTTACCACTGGTCTTGCAGGTAGAGACTTGCCTGTGACACCCCACCTGAAAGCAATTTGGTGCTGCCTGTGAAGCCTGGTGCTGATTCCCATGAATGCTGTGAGATGTGAGAAGGCGAATGAACCTTGAAGTCACGAGCAAAGTGCAGATCACCAAGTGCACGTCACTTATGTACCGCTGTGAAACATACAAAATGCCCAGATGATCCAGCATAGGGATTCCTTATAAGTAATTACAAAATTATTGAAATGACGTTCCTGATGTGCTGCGGTGGGGCATAATCACGACCTGGTATTACAAAGCCGTAAAATCGATTTTTGACCTTCTCGTGGTATTTCTGCTCCCACCTGCCATGATACCTGCTGCAAATGAGAGTGGAAAATCCCAGCCAACAACTATTTATAAAGCCAAAGATCATTTATGCCTTTTTAACAGCCTTCTCAAGCCATCCTGCCACCTTCAAATACTCATGCACATACATCCCCCAGGTCCCTCTGCTCCTGCGCCCTCTGTACATTTGTGCCATTTACTTTATATTGCTTATCTTTGTTTTTCCTACAAAAGTGAATTACTTCCACGTCTTTGCATTAGATTTCATCAGCCACGTGTTTTTTCATTTCACCACTCTATATCCTCTTGCAGCCTAAAGTCTGTCTTTATGCTCCTCACTGGTTATTCCATTTCTAAGTTTCGTGTCATCTGCAAACTTTGAAATGATGCTCTGTGTACCCAAGTCCAGGTAATTTAAACGTATATATATAATATATATATATAATATATATATATTATATATGTAATGTATATAAAACATATATATGTAATGTATATAAAACATATATATGTAATATATATATAAACAACTGTTCCACTGAAAATTGAGCTTGTTAGTGGCTCCATGAGTATACCCCTGAGAAAAAGACACTAACAAAAAGATTCAGGTTAAGATTACTTGTACTTCCCAGATCGATATGCATCATATATTTTTTTATTGTGTAAAGCTTATAAAAGAACTTCTTGTTGTGGAGGGGTTTGCTGTATTCTTGAACTTAACTTAATTAGGACTATGAGCTAAATCATAGAAATGATCAACACCCTCAAATTCACTAAGCCTAACATTGCATGGCTAAGTGAATGCTCTACATGTGTCCTCAATGCCATGAAGATGCCAAAAGTTGAACACAGCTAATCCATAAACTATATGGTCCTCTCTCTCTTCTGCGTTGTTGAAATTCCAATTGTTATGATTTGTACTGCTCTACTGTGAAGGGCATCAGTGATGTGATGATTACATATCCATGCTACTCCCTGCTTATATTGCAGAGAATCTGCACAGATTCTTGAAAGGACCCTATGTAGTAGAAGTCTGTAGTAATTGTTAAGCTAAAACCTTTCATACTGTTATGGGGATCATGTGACTGTACAGATGAATCAGCCCTCAGCGTGGGTAATCTTAGGGGCGGAGCTTACTAGCCTTGGTCTCGGTACAAGCATGTAGCTTCAGCAGGAGCTCTGTAAATAAAGTTTACTGTTTCTTACAAGAAACCTGCCCAGTACTCCAAGTTTATTACAATTGGTGACAAGGGTCAATAGCTCCAAAGCTACCCCTCACCTCTTGAATGTGAATATTTTGATTTTTAAGGGAAGAAATGCCACTCTTCAGCAGAATTGACCTGTACGATTCATCCATCAAGGACTGGAGTCAATACATTGAGCGTTTAGGCTTCCACTTTGTGGTGAACGAAATAACAGCGAAGGAGAAACAGAAGGCAATTCTCCTAAGTGTCTGCAGAAGCAAAATATATATCCTAATCCGCAGACTGACTGTGTCTGTGAACGCACAAAATCCCAGATCCTTCACTGAGCTAGTGGACCTTGTGAAGGGACATTTTCAGCCTAAACCATCGGTGATCATGCAAAGATTGAAGTTCAGCTTGCACGATTCCTCATGCAACCACGGGTTCAACAACTTCTGAATTGCTAATGAAATGCTGACTTCATACAAGATTGAGTCTGGTATTCCCTAATGTAGAGGGGAAGGTGGAGAAAAACCAGAGTAGTCAGAAAGTGAATCATGATGTTCACAGTAAAGATCGAGAATTTACTGTGGCAGAGACAGTTTTTATGCAAAACTTTGCAACTGGACTGAGACAGGTTTCTTGTACAATCGTCTCTGCAACAGCACCTTTATCTTACCAGGTGGAAGTGAGAAACAGGATTGTTAGGAAACACGTGGATCATCTCAGAAGTTGATACACGCTCCAACAACCAGTTACTCCACCTGAAATCGAACATTTGATCCCTGACATGCCAGACCAAAAAAGAAAAGACATACCTGACATATGTTGAAGTAAATAATTCTGAACTGCCATGTCTAAGGATGTCCCTGATGCTGCCACTCCTGGTCAAGTCGATCCAATGGAATAACCTCCAATTGTAGAGTTATGTTGCTCTACCCAAATCAGAAAACCACCTCAAAGACTAAATCTATAATGGCATTAATTATATATAAATGTATATGATATGGGTTAAGATGTTTTTGTAAATAAGAGTGGTAAATTAAAATTAAAGGATGAGAAATGTTGTAATTGTAAGCTAAAACCTTTAATGCTGTTATGGGGATCATGTGACTGAATGGACGAATCAGCCATAAGCATGGGTAATCTTCGGGGCGGAGCTTTTTAGCCTTGGTCTCAGTACAAGCTTGTAGCTTCATCAGGAGCTCTGTAAATAAAGTTTACTGTTTCTTACAAGAAACCTGCCCGATACTCCAAGTTTATTACAAAGCCTAGGAGCAGAATCATCCCAGCTATGGACTCAGCACTGTAATGCACAGCAAAAAGGACATTTTACCTGTCGGCTGGAATTGCAGCTTCTCACACTGTATCGTCCCAATCCCGCCTCATTAATCGTGCATTCCTTGGACACACGGCATTTTGACGGGGGGCAGACTCTGATTCATCCACCATAGCATCACTTCGCTGCTTCATCACATCAGGTGCCACATTTAAAGTGCAGCCACATGCAAACCTCTCTGCTGCCAGCCCAGTACTGCTGCCAAGAAAATATGGTCCCGAAAGGCAAGAAGACAGCAGCTCCCTGGTTTAATGATGCATCCTCCAAGCGCCTTTTGGACACTATGGAGGCCTGCCGTGATGTCCTCTACCCCCACTCTGGCCACAGGAGGGTTAGCAACATTACCACTCCAGCTTGGTAGGTGATGGCAATGGTGCACAGAAAAGGTTGGACAACCCTCTCCACAACCGTGAAGGGTTATTCCCAGCTGGAAAAGGAAAGTTATTGGTGGTATTTGGAGTGAAGATATTCCATCAGTACCTGTACGGACAACATTTCACCATCATGTCGGACCATAGACCATTAATGGGTTTATTCAGTGAGGATAAAGCCATTCCGCCAATAGCATCAGCAAGAATTTAACTTTGGGCTTTGATATTATCTGTGTTTGAGTATACCTTTATGCACCATCCTGGCTTACATTTTGCAAATGTGGATGCACTTAGCCATCTCCCATTACCAGACAACATTGTACATGCTCCAGTGCCACAAGAAGTTGTGCTTGTACTGAATTTCTTGGGTTCGTCACTTGTGTGTGCGAAGCAAATTACAAATTGGATGAACAGAGATCCAATTTTGTCAAAAATCAGAGACCTTGTATCGCAAGGGTAGTCAAATTTACCAGTGTGTGAAGAGATGAGATAAACATGCCAAAGATCAGCATTAAGTTATCAAGATGGAATCTTGTAAGTAGGGATCAAGAGTTGTCATCCCTTCGCAAGGTAGAGAACCACTCTTGACAGAGCTTCACAGTGCACATTCAGGCATATCAAAGGTGAAAATGCTTGCGCGAAGTTACGTCTGGTGGCCAGGCATTGACAGTGACATTGAAAGTATGGTTAGACACTGTCTCCACTGTCAGCAACAACAGGAGTTGCCTATTTCACCTCTACTGCATCTGTGGGAGTGGCCTGGTTGACCCTGTGTTAGACTACATATTGATTATGTAGGATTTTAGGTACCATGTTTTTATTGATCAGAGATGTGTATTCCAAATAGATGGATGTGTATGAAGTCAGATCAGCAACATCGAGTGCAACTATTGAAAAGCTGCGTCATAGTTTTAATATATATGGCCTACTGGAAGTCATTGTTTCTGATAACAGTACAGTCTTTACCAACACAGAATTTCAGAGATTCATGACCTTAAATGGAATCAGATATATTAAAACAGTACCATATCATCCCTCAACAAATGGTTTAGCTGAACGAGCTATGCAAACTTTCAAACCTGGAATAAAAAGGTTATCCAAATTCACTCTAGAAACTCAACTTTCCAGCTTCCTTCTCAGTTATTGTTCAACAATGGGCTCAATGCCATCTGAATTACTGATGAAATGCTGCCTATGTACAAAGTTAACTCTGGCATTTCCAAACTTAGAGGGCAAAGTAGAGAAGAAACAGAGCAATCCAAAATTGAATCACAATATTCATAGCAAAGCTCGCAGATTCACTGTAGGAGACACGGTTTTCGGGCAGAATTTTGGAAGTGGACCTTGCTGGGTTCCTGGAAAAATTTGTCTCAGAAACTGGCTCCTTATCCTTCCAGGTGGAAGTGGAAGACTGAATTGTTCGAAAACATGTGGACCATCTTCGGAATAGAGACACATTCCAACAACCAGCTATTCTGCCTGTGATTAATGTCAAACCATTAATCCCTGAAGTGACCGATCAACCTAGAATAGACATGCTCAATGTCTCTGTAAAGTTGCCAAACCTTGAACTGCCACTTTCTAATGATACATCTGGTGCTGCAATTCCTGATCATGTTGATCCTGTGGAAGAATCTCAAGGGGTAGAGCTTCGCCTCTCTACCAAATAAGGAAAGCACTTCAGAGACTTAATCTTTAATCACCTGTGTTGTATATGTTGTTGGATATTCAAATATCCTCTATGAATAGAAACAGTAAAAAAAATTAAAGGGGGAGGAAATGTAGTAACTGAAGGTATAGCTTCTCCTACTGTCTATCAGGAGTCACGTGATTGTTCTTGGATACTCCAACCAATGAGCCCTAAGCGCAGATAATCTGGAGGGGCAGGCCTTCTTGTCTAGCATGTAACACCTGAAAAGCTCTCTGTTATAAAGTTCATCTGTTTCTTGTTGAAATCTGTCCAGTATGTCAAATCATTACACCTTGTAATGTTAGATTCATTGACTGGTCATTTCTTCGATCATGCCTATTTTAAAGATTGGTGTGATGTTTAGCACTTTTCAGTGCTTAAGGACTATTCTATTTCTACCATTTCCCTGGAGATAAACACCAGGGGCCAGATTTAATGCCACCTCCCCGCGACCCCCCCCCCCCCCCCCCACCCCTCCCCCCCCCACCCCCACCCCCGCCAATTGGTTTGAATCTTGTGAGGCACATTGTACACATGTTTAAGTTTGTTAATGACTTATAATTAGAAGTTTAGTTATGTGTAGTAGTCAAGTAATCAAAGTATATTAATCCAATATGATATTATGCTGAATTGTGGGACACTAGTACATCACATGACTTGGTCTTTGTTAGCAGTCTCACTCACGCTTGACAAGTGAGAAAGACAACATGACCCCAAGGTGGTGATGCAAGACATCAAGGTTGAACAGTTTTGCTCTGAGACTAGCAACCTCCGTAGCTGTTAGAACTTATCAGTTGTATTTCCCTAAAATTCAAAGGCCTACTGTGCAAAGGAAAACAGGAAATTCAGCCTTGTGCCTTAAATTAGTGAAGCTTAACTTGTCATGTTTTAAAAGAACAAGCAGTCACTTTCCTTCACAGTATGTAACCACCTTTGATTCTGTAAGTTTAGAATTAAGATTTGAAATTAGCCTTTGTAGCTAATTAGTACGCTTGAGTTCTATTACTTCGGAATATGTGTTTGTGGAATATGTCAAATGTTATATTTTTAAGTGAATCTTGCTGCCTTAACTTTAGCACACCAGTCACTTTTAAGCACTGATTTTATATGTATATTATGTAGGCTTTGGGTAATTTCTGTAACTTTGCAATTTTTGTAAGGCTATGCACCACTCTGTATTTTTAATTGACTTATACCAAGCACTGGCAGATACAACAAAAACATACAATGACAAAGCAGTTCTTTCAACCAAAACACACTGATAAGTGCCTATCTTAAGAGTTTTACAGGACATATCACATTAATACCCGTAGATTAATTAGACAGCTGGACGGAGGGGTAAGATGTCACTAGAAATCACATGTTCTCTTATCTCAAATAAGCAGATATCGAAATATCTTGAGGCCCAAACCACAATCAAACGTCCATAATATTACTTATGCTATGCAAATAATCCAACATGCATGTACACAAAGAATTACCCTCTACGTAAACCACATCTTTTCTTATTCTCCTAGTGTTCTATTTGTGTCCGCCCAGGTCTGCCCTCCGGCAGGATTCATAGTACACTAATTTTGCTACTGCCCATTATGTCCCTATTATTTGCTGACTCCGAGCAAGTCTAGGCTTCGAGCCTGGTAAATTTTAGATTATGACCTGTACAATGCTCCACAGAAGAATTGAGGCATAGTTCTGCTGTCTTGATAGCAAGGAATTAGCTCTGACTTCAAGTGATGAAGACATAGAAAATATACTAGACAAACATTTTTTCTGTGTATCCACAGAGGAGACTATGGGCAGTTCTCCCCAGCATGTGTCTTAAAGAAATAAAAATTTCTGATAAGCCCATCTATGATAGGTTAAAGGAAGGCAAGGAACTGGGTTTGTATGGACTTAATACACTGACAATTAAAGAAATTGTTAGCAAGATCATTCAGACACTTGGGGCGGATTATACGAGGCACCGAGTTCCCACTCTTGCCGAATTGGTCGTTAATAGGCTGGAGGTGGGATTTCCACCCCTCAGGCAAAGTAAGTTTTGCATCAGAGAGTTGCCAGCCATTCAGGGCTAGCAGCTCTGAGGTACTGGCAGGCGCCACCGTGGTCTCTGCCAACATTGCACCTGAGGCTTGAGGAGATATTCAGCATTGGATCTGAACTTTGTAAGTGTATGGGTGTCAAGGAGCAGGAGGGGAGAGGATTTGAGTGGCCATGGGGGGAGGTGAACCTGGGGTGTGTTAACACCTTGGCGGAGCTGGAGGGGGGCCTGCAATGGCCCCAGAGAGCCAGCTAAGAGAGAGCCTCCATCCCTGCCATCAACATAAGCAGGGAAACCTGCTGGGCTGGCCGCTTGGCATGAGCCTCTCCCGCCACTGGGTTAATCTTGGTGGTAGCAGGATGAGGCCCTTAAGTGGGCATTAATTGTCCATTTAAGGGCCTTAATCGACCCACTGGTGGGCAGGCCACTCAACACCACCCCACCAATAGTAAAATTGCCATGGGGGCAGGGGCAGGCAGGTAGGTGCCAGGCAGGCTGCCCATTGGACAGATTGGAGAAGCTGGGACTGTTTTCCTTGGAAAAATAATGGTTGAGAGAAGATTTGAAAGAGGTATCAACATAGGTAGATAGAGGGATGAGATCTTGCAATAACAATTTAGAGAGCTAGGTAGCAGATTGAAAAGCAGGACCTCAAAGGTTGTAATCTCTTAATTACTTTTGGTGTCACAAGCTAGTGAGTATAGGAATAGGCATATAGAGCAAATAAATGTGTGGCTGAAGAGTTGGTGCAAGAGGGAAGGCTTTAGATTCCTGGATCACTGAGTCCATTTTGGGGAAGGTGGGACCTGTACAAGTCTGATGGTTGCACCTGAACTGGAATGGGACCAACATCCTTGCAGGAGGTTTTGCTCGTACTATTGGTGAGGGTTTAAACTAATTTAGCAGGGGGATGAGATACAGAGTGGAGATATAGTAGGGCGTGATACATGGACAAGTAAAGAAGAAAAACCAAGTCAGCCTGGAAGACAAAGCTTATGTAGTCAAGTTAAGGCACAAGGGAGCATGGCAAGGCTGGATGGCATTTATTTTAAAGCAAGGAGTCTTGCGAGTAAGGCAGATGAGTTGAGGGTGTTGATTAACACATTGGGATATGATATTATTGCTATCATATGGTTGAAGGAGGGGCAGCTCAATATTCCGGGGTATAGAATCTTCAGGCGAGACGGGGGTGGGGAGAGTGGTGTAAAAGAGGAAGTGGGGTCGCAATATTGATCAAGGAGTCAATTACTGCAATAAGGAGGGATGACATCTTAGAAGGTTCCTTAAATGAGGCCATATGGGTAGAACTTAAAAACAAAGAGGGGGCAATCACATTGCTGGGAGTATACTATATACCCCCAGTTAGGAAAAGATATAAGGGCAAGTATGTAGACAAATCTCAGAGAAGTGTAAAAATAATAGGGTAATGATAGTAGGGTATTTCAACTTCCCCAATATTAACTGGGATAGATAAAGTGTGAAAGGCTTAGAGGGGCAGAATTCTTAAAATGTATCCAGGCGTGCTTTTTAAGCCAGCACATAGAAAGTCCTACAAGACTGGGTGGTGCTGGACCTAATTTTAGGGAACAAAGGCGGGCAAGTAGTAAAAGTGTCAGTGGGGGAGCATTTTGGTGATAGTGACCATAACTCAGCAAGAGTAAGATAGTTATGGAAAAGGACAAAGGTGGACCAGAAATAAAGGTTCTGAAATGGGGAAAGGCTGATTTTAATATGATAAGACAGGATCTTGTCAAAGTGGACTGGGAGCAGCTATTTGTAGGAAAAACTACATCAGAGCAGTGGGAGTCACTCGAAAAGGAAACAGTGAGATTGCAGGGCCAACCTATATAGGTGAAAGGCGGGACCAACAAATCCAGAGAACCCTGGATGTTGAGGAATGTACAGGATTGGATAAGGATAAAAAGGGAAGCTTACAGTAGATTTTGAGGGCTCAAAACAGTGGAAGTGCTAGAGGAGTATAGAAAGTGCTGGGAGTTACTTAAAGAAGAAATTAGGAGAGCAAAGAGGGGGTATGACAAAACACTGGTGGATAAAATAAAGGAAAATCCAAAGGAATTTTATAAGTATATTAGGGGTAAGAGGAGAACTAAAGAAAGAGTAAGGCCCTTAGGGACCAACGTGGCAACTTGTGTGAGGAGCCAGAAGACATAGGTGAGGTTTTAAGTGAGTACTTTGCATCTCTATTCACTACAGAGAAGGACGATGTCGGCATATAAATCAGGGAGGAGGACTGTGATATACTTAAACAGATTAGCATTGAGAAGGAGGAGGTATTAGCGGTTTCAGCGGGCTTAAAAGTGGATAAATCCCCAGGCCCAGATGAGATGTATCCCAGGCTGCTGTGGGAGGCAAGGGAAGAGATTGCAGGGGCCCTGACATTAATTTTCAAATCCTCTCTGGCCATTCGAGAGGTGCCAGAGGACTGGAGGACAGCTAATTATTCAAGAAGGGTGGTAGGGAAAAACTAGGGAACTATAGGCCAGTGAATCTAACATCAGTGGTGGGCAAACTTTTGGAAAAAATTCTGAGGGACAGAATTAATCTCCACTTGGAGAGACAAGATTAATCAAAGATAGTCAGCATGGCTTTGTCAGAGGGAGATCATGTCTAACAAATTTGATTGAATTTTTCGAGGAGGTGACTAGGTGTGTAGATGAAGGTAGTGCAGCTGATGTAGTCTACATGGATTTCAGTAAGGCTTTTGACAAGGTCTCGCATGGGAGACTGGCCAAGGAGGTAAGAGCCCATGGAAGCCAGGGTAATTTGGCAAATTGGATCCAAAATTGGCTTAGTGGCAGGAGGCAGAGGGTGATGGTTGAAGGTTGTTTTTGTGACTGGAAGTCTGTGCCCAGTGGTGTACTTCAGGGTTCAGTGCTGGGTCCCTTGCTGTTTGTAGTGTACATTAATGATCTAGACATGAATGTAGGAGGTATGATCAGTAAGTTCACAGATGACATGAAAACTGGTGATGTGGTAAATAGCAAGGAGGAAAGCCTTAGACTACAAAACGATATAGATGGGCTGGTCAGATGGGCAGAACAATGGCAAATGGAATTTTATCCTGAAAAGTGTGAGGTGATGCATTTTGAGAGGACTAACAAGGTAAGGGAGTGCACGATGAATGGTAGGACCCTAGGAAGTACAGAGGATCAGAGAGACCTTGGTGTGCATGTTCAGCAGGACGAGTAGTGTTTCTGTCATGAAGAGAGGCTAGATAGGTTGGGGTTGTTTTCCTTAGTGCAGAGAAGGCTGAGGGGGACCTGACTGAGGTGTACATAATTATGAGGGGCATAGATAGGGTAGATAGGAAGAAACAGTTCCCCTTAGTGGAGGGGTCAATAACCAGGGGCAAAGATTTAAGGTAAGGGGCAGAAAGTTTAGAAGGGATTTGAGGAAAGATTTTTTTCACCCAGAGGTTGGGGATCTGGAACTCACTGCCTGAAAGGATGGTAGAGGCGGGAACCCTCACAACAATTAAGAAGTATTTGGATGAATGCATGAAACACCATAACATACAAGGCTATGGGCCAAGTGCTGTAAAATGAGATTAGATTAGATAGGGGCTTGATGACTGGCGTGGGCACGATGGGCCAAAGGGCCTCTTTCCATGTTGTAAAACTCTATGACTCTATGTATTAAATATCATGAGGGATCTGGGCAGAGTAGGTTAGGAGAAATTGTTCCCATCAGTGGAAGGATTCGAGAACCAGAGGGCACAGATTTAAGGTAATTGGTAAAAGAAGCAACAGCGACATGAGGAAAAAACTTTTTACACAGTGAGTAGTTAGGATCTGGATGAGAGTGTGGTAGAGGTAGGTTCAATTGAGATTTTCAAAAGGAATATTATTATCTGAGAAGGAAGAATGCGCAGGACTACATGGAAAAGGTGAGGGAATGGCTTAGGTGAATTGCTCGTTTAGAGAGCCAGCACAGACACAATGAGCTGAAGGGCCTTCTACTGTGCTGTAACCATTCTATGATCTTCAAGCTGGGAACGCAGAAAGGTATGACAAGAGCAACATCATTGGAATAAGATACCAATCTAATAGAGCCGCAAAACAGCTACCTGCATGCTAAACACAAGAGAAGCATGTTATAGACTGAGTTAAGTGAATTCATAATCAATGAACTGAAGAAAAGCTCTGTAGCTCTACCATATCCATCTAAGAATGGTGGTTGACAATCAGGCAAATAACTGGAGGAGGCTCTGTAAATATTCCCATTTTCTCAACACGTGAACTTGACAAATGTTTGCTGGTGTAATCAATTAGAAGCATCAAATGGATGATCCGGCCCAGAACTCTTTCAAAGTCCCCATCATGATAAATGCTACTGTCCAGCCAATTTAGTTAATCTAAATTATGTATAAGGGGTTCATTTTAACTGTGTGATAGACTAATGAGTGTACATCATCATAGGAAGTGATGCAATGTCTCAATGTCTCATGATCTTGCTCTCTTGTAGACCTCATGGAAAGATAAAGCCAATGTAAGATGTTTTCCATTAAAGTTTATGTGTTCCTTCCCTCAGCAGACTCTGTGAATATTTTGTGTTAGCACAGCAAGACCAAGAATATTATACAGTGGCAGAAAGTTTCTTTTTTCACTGGTGAGATGTGTGGGAATTGCTGGCCAGCACTTATAATCTTGTTCAGAAGGCATTTTTAAGGGTCAACCATATTGCTGTGGGTCTGGAGTCACATGTAGGCCAGAAGGCTTCCTTCCCTAAAGGACATTAGTGAACCAAATGGGTTTTCATAACAATGATTTCATGGTCATCATTAGACTTTTAACTCCAGATATTTATTGAATTCAAATTCTACCACCTGGCAGGATTTGAACCTGTGCCCCCAGAGCATTAACCTGGATCTCTGGATCACTAGCCCAGCAACAATACCACTATGCCACCACCTCCCCCAAAGTGAAAGAACAAGTATGGAAAAGTCTCTACCATTATCAGAAAGTTTTGAGCAGGTCGCAGGTCTCAACCAAGCAGAAGGATGGCTGAACTGACACTGAAGATTTACCAGATATCACACTGCAACGGGCCTTGTGGTGAAGCCAAGTGGTGAGCAGGTCAGTAAGTGATGGGTAGCTTTCTGGACGATATCCTAGTTAGACAAGGGATCAATGAAGTAAAAGCTACATACGATAAAATAATAAAAACACGATGCCTAATTTAATCTGCCAAAGAATACTATTGTCAAGTGGGCTAAATTTAATTAGCGTACTCAAAGACATGGGGAAAGTATTGATACATTTATCAATGATTTGTATAGACTTGCAGAGAATCATCACTATGGCAGCTTGAAATTAACTAACCATGGAGAGGATTGTTGTTGGAGTCTTGGATGTAGCATCGTCTGACCACTTGCAGTCGAGAGATGATTTAACCTTAACAAAGGCTATTCAACTGAACAGATGAGCTGAGGTCAGAAGTAAAATCGATCAGTGATTCAGGGTGACAGAGAGAACCATATGCCAAAAATGACTGACTCAGTTGAGTATGTTAAATTTAGCAGCAGAGAGGTGGCTGCACAAAAGCAGGAAAGGCAGGAAGAGTGTCCACCAGCCGCCCAAGCTAAGTATAATTGGTGTGGTGGGAAAAAACACAGGTGCAAAAATTGTCCCGCCAAAGAGGTCGAATACCATTTTTGCAGAAAGAAGGGTCACTTTCAGGCTGTGAGTCACAGCAAGAAGCTTCTACAGAATAAGCAAAAAGAAAAGCCTTTAAAAAGTGGCAAGATCCATGAAGTAGAAGATATGAATCATTTAAGACGTCTGCCCTTGGAGAGATCCAGGAACCAAGTGGAAGCTACCGGAGTGCTGGTTTCCTAGTAGAGAGAAACAAGGCACGCTTTAAGTTAAATATAGGTGCAGCAGTTCTGGTTCTTTCTGATTCTGAATCATGGTTGGAGAAAAGTTCCTTCAACCATCATGCATAAAATTACATGGGCCAGGAGGTATAGAACTCAAGGTCATGGGACAACTAAATGCAACCCTTCAATATAGAGAGAAGTTCGCTATGGACAAGTGGTTGAACAGACACATCCACGGTCCTACTCATCCAAACAGATAACGGTATGGTGAGACAGAACAGACATGCACTAGTGGCCACATAGAAACCACCTCCTACACAGTTGAAGCAGTATTCTACCCAGCCAAAGAAACCAGAGATTCTGCATTCATCGAAAGATACAGATTTGGGTTAACCAGGTTGGTGAACAAGAGTAATCTACAAATTCTCCTTCTGTCCTGAGGAGTCTGAAAGCTCACATTCAGGACTCAAATCTCCAATCTCCTCCAAAAGAGCAGAGGACCTGTTTGGGTAGACTAGTGAAACTGCCACAGTGACCGTCTCCCAAAAAAAGAAATTGAAGTCGGAGACTTGGTGAGAGGTGGTGGGGGGAGGAGGGTGTAGTATAAAGGGGCGAATCAGAGAATCTGGGGAGACATAGTATGAGGGGTTAATTCTAACTGTGATATGCTAACATATCTATGCTAGTATACATCATCACAGGAAGTAATGCAATGTATCATGATCTTGCTCTTTCTTGTAGGTCTCATGGAAAAATAAAGCCTCTGTATAATGTGTTCCATTAAAGGTAATGTTTTCCTTACCTCAGCAAACTTGTGAATACTCTGTGTTAGCACAACAGAACCAAGAATGTTATTTTAAATAAGTGGCCAATTCCACTTTTATATTGACATAGTGAAAGCCACAAACTCTGACAACATCCTGGTTACATTACAAGATCTACATACCACAACTAACTGCTCCATTGGCCAAGCCACTTAGTGCGATTTTGACATGGACGTATATGATTTGGTGCCTACCAAATGACATAGAAAAGTGCTCAGGTATGCCCTATCCACCAAAAGCAGGACAAATCTAATCCAGCCAATTAATACCCTATCAGCCTCCTCCGAGTCATCGACAAAATGATTGAAGGAATCATCAACAGTACCATCAAGTCACCTGTGATCTCTTTGGTGACACTGAGGTTTGGCTCACTGTAGCCCTGAATGAGACATTGATGAAAGATTTGAATGCCAGAGGAGCAGTGAGAGTAGCCCTCAGCAGCAACAGAGTATTTGATTCAGCATGGCACCTAAGAGCTTTAGCAAAACTGAGGTCAATGGATGTCTGGGGGAAAACCCTGCACTGGAATCAATATCCACCCACTCCATCACCAGTGCACCATAGCTGCAGTATGTAATAGCTATAGAATGCACTGAAGCAACTAAATTACTTAAACTGCAGCACCCAGATAAATGACTTATACCACCAAAAAGAATAAAGCATCACCTTCAAGTTCACCTTCAAGTTCACCTCCAAGTCACATACAATTTTTACTTGGAGAAATATTAACATTCCTTTATCGCCAATGGGTCCACTTCTTAGACTTCCCTATCTTACACCACTGTGGACACATTGTCATGATAATGGTTGCAGTACATTAAGGAAAAGGTACAAAAGCAATTTTTCTGGGAAAGTAGAGAAGGGCAATAGATGCTGTCTTGTTAGTGTTCCATATGTTCCGGGAACAAATATAAACTTCCTCCACCTCATGGTGTTTACCATCATAAAAGTAGATGAATCAAGCCTCGCCACGAGGTATTCATTTGGACTTTGTTGGTGGATGCAACACCTCTTTTTGGTGAATATCTAGGTAAAAAGGAGATTTGCACACTCAGGTGTAATGCATGCCTTAAAGCAACGTATAGGTGTCGGAAGGAATGAGGGAAAGTGGTCAAAGAAAGCCATTAAGCATGAAAATCAATGATTCTTGGGGAAGAATAAAATAAAAGCAAAATACTATGCATGCTGGAGATCTGAAATAAAAACAGAAAGTGCTGGAAAAAGTTCAGCAGGTCTGCGTTGGTGGAGAGAGAAACAGAGTTAATGTTTCGAGTCCATTGTGACTGGGTTCTGAAGAAGAGCTGTACTGGACATGAAATGTTAACTCTGTTTCTCTCTCCACCCATGCTGCCAGGCTTGCTGACTTTCTTGAGCATTTTCTGTTTTTATCTTGGGGAAGACTGCTGACCTCCCCCTCCTGCAGCTCTCTCTATCGCCTCTCCACCTATAATGTCCAGAGCACATTGGTGACCACCTCCTTCCCCCTCATCTCCCAGAGCTGCTGGCCCAATCAGAGGGCCGCAGCACCACTGCTACTGGTAGCCACTGCTGAGGCTGCATGACAAGGAAGAAAGCTGAGGTGCTTGTGGTGAAGAGGTAAGTTATTTTGCAGCAAGCTGTGGGCCAGGCAGGCAGCCCAGCAATCGGCAGGGAAGAGGGAGGTTGCGGGTGAAGTGGGGGGGTGGTTCATGTCACCAAGTGGCAGCATCGTAGCCTTAGGTGCAGCCACTGCAGCCAAGAAAGGGGCTTTCTGTAGGCCATGGAGTGGACATTAAGGAGGACCTCTCCTAACCTGGGAACATGCTGAGAGGTCACCAGGATTTACCTGGTGGTCTTCCCATGTGGTGGTGGGCCCTCCCATTGTGGGCAAAATGAGGGTGGTGGCAGGAAGTGGCCCTTAATTGAACACTTAAGTGGCCAAATTGGCCGACCGTATCATTGATAATATCCCATGGTGGGAGAAGATGTGCCTTTCCAATACCTTCCCTTGATATATAACCAGCTCTTCCGTTCCCTAGCCTGGTGCCATAGGGCTGGGAAAATTCAGCCCATAGCCTGCTCCTAAAATTAGGTTTGAAAAGCACGTATGTTGTAAAGTCATAAATGAGAGCAGCTACGTGCCATCCGACACTAGCTACCATTTGCGAGTGTGTGAACACCCTGCACTAAGGAACCGACTGCTAGCTTGTGCTTTATACTTGCCACATTTAATGAATGACACTTCCAGCACTTTAAGATTGTAACATTACTCAGCACCATGAAAGAAAATAAGCCAAAGATCACAATTTGGCACTATCAATTGTATTCTCCCACTAAAGCTGTATGACAAGTTTAAAGTGAAAAGCAAGGACAACATTCTGCAAGATCACCTTGAAAAATGCACATGTCTATATATTCAACATAGCAAAGTATTTCTTCCTTGCCTGCCCTCAGTTCAGGCCATAGGTGAGACTCTGTTGATGCACTGACACCACCAGCCATGCTGCTTTCATAATACTAATCAGTTCCAGGGTATTGTCCTCCTCCAAATCTGGTTGCTGAAAGAAGGCATTTTACCCTCATGATTTTCCATCTATCACTTTAGAAGTTGATGGCAACAAAATCTTAACCAAACTAACATGCTTCACTAAGCACTGGAAGTACCGAAGTATATAAATGAACTAACACTCTATTAGGATGCAAGTTCAGTTTGTTGCCTTCAAAGCATTCACTTATTTGATGCACAATGGTGCTGGGACTGTTTTAACTGTCATATAACTTTAACCCTGTGCAGCGGCTATACATTTATCCTTCTTGTCAACATAGGAATGATGTGGTGTGCGGGTCAGAGAATCTAAAAGAAAAACAACTCATCCTTTAATAAGGATAACACTATAAAGTAAATATATTCAAGACATTCTTACAGATAGGTCCCAGCTCCATAATGTTATCGAATGCACAGGAGGAAGTGGTGCCAAGTGTTGCACAAAGCTGTGGATATAAAGAGAAAAAAATAAAGAAAATTAGCTGACTAGAGCATCCATTCTCTTTCATTCTAGACATTTGGAATAGCCTGAGATCAGTAGTTTTAGCGTGACATCAGTAGTGGGGAAACTGCTAGAGTCTATTATAAAGGATGTAATAACAGGTCACTTAGAAACTATCAGCGGGATTATGGATGGATTTATGGAAGGGAAATCATGTTTGACAAACCTACTGGAGTTTTTTGAGGATGTAACTAGCAGAATAGATCAAGGAGAACCAGTGGATGTGGTGTATTGGGATTTTCAGAAAGCTTTTGCTTTCATAATAGGTTAGTGTGTAAAATTAAAAGACATGGGTGTTATAGTTGACCTTCAGCCAATTTTTCTTAGTGGAAACATTTGACTTTATTTACAAGACAGCAGTAGCAACTACATGCGTCCATCAAACTCCATAGCTGAAGAAGTACTCTCTTTGTAGAGGTTCCCCACGATACGAACACATTGGTTTACACAGATCATGTGATCTTACAGCACAGGATTATTCTTAAAGATACTTTCCAACATTTCCCAAAACTGTAATTACTACATTCCTTCCCCCTTAACTTTTCTGTATATTTTGTATTTATAAGGATTTTTATCTCATGACATTACAATATTTGCAAAGGTCATGAAATTACAAGTTCAGTATTTCAGGTGATTTCCTGATCCGTGTGGAACGTTGCAGCTCCACGACTTTAGATTCCTTTGTAGGAAACACATTCTCTGGAACCACATTAACATCGGGTACCTCATTAGGCACTTGCAGTTCAGTGCCTTCGACTCTGACAGAGACATCGGGCGTGTCTGTCCTTGGTTATCTTCAACAGGAACCAGTGGTTCATTCATTGTTACAGACGGAACAATATCTTGCTGTGTTAGCTCTCTTTATCTTAAATGATCCACATGCTTACAGGTGATCTGGCCCTCCACTTCCACGTGGTTTGACAATGGTCCAGTCACTGAACTTACTTTACCAGGTAACAACTTTGGTCCTCCACCAAAATTCTTTACATATGCTGCCTCTCCAACAGTAAATTGTCTCACGACTATGGAAATCATGCGTCACTTCTTGGTTCCCTTGACTTTTCTCTACCTTCCCCACCAAATTGGGAAGTATTAGGCTCAGTCTTATCTGAAGACAACTTAAGAACTTAAGAACGAGGAGCATGAGTAGGCAATTCAGCCCCTTGAGCCTGCCCCACCATTCATTATGATCATGGCTGATCTCATTTCGGCCTCAACTCCAATTTCCCGCCTTCTCCCCATAACTTTTCAAGCCATTACTAATTAAAAATCTGTCTATCTCCTTAAATTTATTCAGTTTCCTGGCATCCACTGCACTCTAAGGTAGTGAATTCCACAGATTCATGGCCCTTTAAGAAAAGTAATTCCTCCTCATCTCTGATTTAAATCCACCACCCCTTAGCCTAAATGATGGCGGCTCATCAGTAATTCTGCATCTTCTTTCTATGTATCTTCTTCTTTTTACCACAGAATTTAGTTTTGGCCTTCTTTTTGACTTCACTGTCGGCCAGACTTCTTTCAGATGCAATCTCAATTTGGTGCTGAGTCACCCAAGACTTCATTATCTGCCCGTCTCTTGGAAAGTTCTATGACTTTTGCTTTCAAAGCCTCTTCAACTTCATTTAGCTGATTCTTCAGCTCTTCTGTCTCTTTCTTTTATGTTTTGGCTTCCTCCTGGAAACTTGAATATTGCTGCATCTTCTCTGCCAACTCATTCTTCAGTTTGTTCAGAGGTGTCAAATTCTTCCTGTTTTTCTTCATACTTATCCAGAGGCACAAACTTTGACCTGAGGGAACCTTGTAGTGTGTGAAGGTCTTTCAACAGGTTTTCCTTTTCTTTGTGAAGATTACTCACTTTGTCTTGAGCCCTGTCATTTAGCAGGATCTCCTTGAGTTTCTTCTGCTGCTCTTCCATGTCATTGTTTAAGATAGCCTTCATTTCTTCAGTTTCTTGAATCCTTACACACTCCTTCATCATCCTGTTGCGGTCCTTGGACTCTCCAGGCTCTTTCTGCAATACCTTGTCTTGTTCCTTTTTTAAGACAGGAACTCTTCCAGCTTCCTTTTGAAATCTCACTGGTCAACCAAGGTGGATTTCCCTTAACCAATTTCGCCCTAGAAGGCTTGGTCCTCTACCTTTCACTACTATTACTTGTAGATATGCCGATTGGTTTCTATAATGAGCAGTTGCTCTGCTGATACCTTTTGCTTGAATTTCTTCACCTGTGTATGTTTTCAACTTGGCAGATGTTTGTTCCAAATTTATTTGTTGATCACCTTTATTTAGATATCTGAAAGTGTGTTCTCCTATTACAGTGGTGGAAGCTCCCGTGTCTTCCATTTTTAAGAGTTTACCATTCACTTGCACTGCAATAAATATTGGCTCTGCCTTCCCAACTTTCATGTTGAATAATTAATAAATGTCAGAATTTGTTGTTTCTGGCTCTTCTACACTATAGACTTCATTGAACTTCTTTTGCTGTTTGGAAGCCTCTTTAAATTTCGGTTTGCACTGTTTCATTATGTGTCCACTTCTGTGACAAAAACAGTATTCAACTTTTTAAAATTGCCAATCGCTAGAAGAACGTTTATTTCCATGTCGCTGAAAGTTATTTTTCGATTTAGTTGCTAAGCTGTTTCCTCTCACTTTTCGGTTAGTGGGGTTGTTGCCCGCTTCACGGTGGAGTCCTGACTTTTTGCGCCACTTTTGGCTGACTGTTCCCACCTGATTTAGTGCACAGTGCCATTTTGTGCCCCTTGAATTGCTTGTGCATCCCTTACAGCGCTTTCCATCGCCAGCGCTATCTCTAATGCTTTCTTAAAATCAAGATTCACTTCAGCCAACAATCTTTGCTAAATAGTGTCTTCCCACACGCCACATACTAAACAATCTCTAAGCATGTCATTTAGGATTTCACCAAAATCACAATATTTCATTAGTTGCTTTAATTTTGCCACATGGGTAGCAATTGTCTCAGCTGGGGCTCTACTTTGTGAATTGAACCTGAACCTTTGAATTATGACTGAGGGCTTGGGTTGAAAATGTCCGTTAGCGAGATTTATTAATTCACTGAAAATCTTTGAATCTGGGGCACTAGGGGGCATCAAGCTTCGAATCAAACTGTAGGTTTTGCTCCCACAAGTGCACAAGAGGACCGCTGTCCTCTTCTCTTCCCCCATGATTTTGTTGGCTTGAAAGAAGAACGCAAGGCATTCTATATGCTAAGACCAATTGTGTGTGGCTGGCTCAAAGGGATTGATTCTGCCAAACTTTGTATTTCGGATGAATATGTCTTCTGTTACTTTTAATTAACTTAGATACTCACAATCATTAGGGGCGGTACAGCACTGATTCTGATTTATCCTCACCGCCAGTTTGTTATGGAATTGATCTTCAGACAACTTATCTTAGTGGAAACATTTGACTTTATTTACAAGACAGCAGTAGCAACAATACAAATCCATCAAACTCCATAACTAAAGAAGTACTCTCCTTATAGAGGTTCCCCATGCTGCTAACACATTGGTCTACACAGATTATGTGATCTTACAGCACATGATTATTCTTAAAGCTACTGTCCAACATTTCCCAAGACTATAATTACTACAGTGGGATTGGGGGTAATATATTGGCATGGATTGAGAATTGGTTAACAGACTGGAAAAAGGAATAAATGGGTCTTTTTCAGAGGATAGGTGGTAACTAGTGGGCTATCACAGGGTTCAGTGCTTGGGCCCCAGCTATTCACAACATATATCAATGATTTGGATAAGGGAACCAAATGAAATATTTCCAAGTTTTCTGATGACAGAATACTAGGTGGGAATGTGAATGGTGAGGAGGATGTTAAGAGGCTTCAAGGTGATTTAGACAAGTTGAGTGAATGGGCAAATACATGGCAGATGCAGTATAATGTGGATACGTGTGAAGTTATCTAACTCGGAAAAACAGAATGGCAGAGTATTATTTAAATGGTGATAGATTGGGAATGTTAATGTACATAGGGTGTCCTTGTATACCGATCACTGAAAGCAAGCATGTAGGTGCAGCAAGCAGTTGGGAAGGCAAATGGTATGTTGGCCTTCATTGCAAGAGGATTTGAGTACAGGAGCAAGGATGTCTTATTAAAGCTGTACAGGTGAAACCTGGAGCATTGTGTGTAGTTTTGGTCTCCTTAACTAAGAAAGGATGTACTTACCACAGAGGGAATGCAGCTAAGGTTCACCAGACTGATTTCTGGAGTGGCAGGATTGTCATATGAGGAGAGATTTGGCCTGACTAGGCCTGCATTCACTGGAGTTTAGAAGGAAGAGAGGGGATCTCAAAAGAAACGTATAAAATTCTGGCTGGCTGGACAGACTGGATCCAGGGATGATGTTTCCTCTGGTTGAGGAGTTTGGAATAAAGGGTCGCAGTCTCAGGATATGGGGTAGGCCATTTAGGACTGAGATGAGGAGAAATTTCTTCATTCAGAGGGCGGTGAACCTGTGGAATTCTCTACCTCAGAAGGCTATGGAGGCCAAGTCACTGAATATACTTAAGAAGGAAATAGATAGATTTCTAGATTCTAAAGGCACCAAGGGGTATGGGAGAGAGTGGCAGTATTGTGTTGAGATAGAGGATCAGCCATGGTCATATTGAATGGCGGACGAGGCTCAAAGGGCTGAATGACCTGCTCCAGTTCCTATTTTCTGTTTCTATGGCTGGAATTTTCTGGTCCCATCGTGGGCGGGACCTGCCGTGGGCAAGGCAGCGCGCCAGCCAGATGTTCATTGACTTGCAGCGGGACCAGAAGATCCAGGCGGGTGCGAAAAATCCGGCCCTATGCATCTATGAAAAGTTTCCCCTCTCGGCTGACTACAATTTAACAGTAATCAAGGTCCGACACTTCTATTGTCCTGAAATCCGGTTTGATTATTTTCCGATCGATTAGAGATTTCTCCTGTTGGGTGCAAAGTTTAGATTTTCGCATTGTAAGATTAAGTAACACTATTCCCTCATTGCTGGTTTTGAAAAGCAAATTCAGATAATAGGGGGATAGGGAAAATTTCACTGGCAGTGGCATCAAGTGTAACAAACTGAGTGGTGAAGCAAACCAGACTAGGCCTGGAAGAAGAACACAGCCAGTCAGTGTTAGTGAAAGGGATTGGGTTCTTTCATGATCAGGTATTTGACTTTTAGCATATGGAGGTAAGACTCTTAATAAGTGGGGAATTATTGCACTCAATATAAATATGATTTTTTTTTAAGTACAGTGCACCCCCAAAAATAATTTTGTAAAAGAGAGCACAGACACCGACATTCTTTATGAGTTCAATAGGGAGCCAGAAGAGTCTGTCCATTATGAAACATGTAGCACATGTGAGCGGCAGCAATTACAATCATCGACCTCTTTTAGGACATTTTCCTCATTTCACATCACATGTTTGCTTCTCTTTTAACACCTCCTGTAAGATTAATTTCAGGCAAAAGATTCAGACCTGACAACCTGTTTTTCTGTCATTTTATGCCTTTGCGGGTATCTCATATAGTGGTCACTCATAGTGACGATTATTAGCTCAACTTTGCAATTCATCATAAGCAATAGTAGGTGTTTATGCATTTCAAAAGTTTAAAATAATCGTGGATCGCTAGCACTTCCCTGAAAATCACGAAAGGATCTACACAATAGGTTTTGAATAGTTTTTGTTGAGACGTGTGGTTTATTTTCTAAAAACATCCCTCAAACAGATGGACTCCTAAAATCATGTAAGTCATCAAATTATTATAAGCAATAAGACAAATACTAATTAACAGGATAGTATTAGTATTGTTAGTATTAACAATACTAATTGACTTATTGCTAATTAAGTCCAAGCAATAAGGCATATACTAATTAAAATAATTACTGGTATGCTATTAATTATGGCAGGCCTTTCAGATAGTCCTACCTTCTCTATCCTACTAGAGAAGTAAGTATTGGGAACATCTATGCGATAGTGATCACAACATAAAAAGGTTTAAAATAATGATTGAGAAAGATATAAGGAATAGAAAGATCAAAGTAATAGATTGGGAAAAGCAAACTTTGAAAGGGTAAAGGTGAAGTATGGAAGATAAACATGAAAAATCATGCAATAGAATAGAACAGCAGTGGAAAATATTCAATAAAGGTAATCAGTGGAATTCAGGAGAAATATATTCCACTAAAAACTAGTTAATAAAAAAGCAGAATGAGTGAATAAAGGAATAAGAGCAAAATTCAAAAGGCATAGAAAAAATATGGAGACAAAAAAGGAATCAACAACAAAAGAGAATATAAAGAAGTCAGGAAAGTTGTAAAAAAAACAGTTGAGAAGACAAAGAGGAACTGCACAACTAAATTATCAAGAATTTTAAAAAATACTAAAATATTTTACAGACAAGTAAATAAAAAACTGAAATCAGAATAGGGATAGGTCATTAATTAAGGTAGGTTAATGCTCTACTGAGGCCAAATGGAATTTGGCAGACAGAAGGCCAGTGCTCCAGGTATGCTTTTAAGCTCTCCGTACACTGAAACATACATGATTCTGAAGGAACTTGACAGGCTAGACACTGAGAGGTTGTTTCTGCTGGCTGGGGAATCAAGGACCCGGGGACACAGTCTCAGGATAAGTGGCTGATCATTTAGGATTGAGTGCAGGAAAGATTTCTTTACTCAAAGGACTGTGAATTGTTAGCATTCTCTACCCTAGAAGCTTGTGGATGTTCCATCATTGAATATATTTAAGGCTGGGATAGACAAATCTTTGGTCTCAGGGAATCAAGGAATATGGGGAGCAGGTGGGAAAGTAGAGTTGAAGCCCAAGATCAACCCATGTGATTGACTCTTAAATGCATTCTGAAATGGCCTAGCAAGCTACTCAATTGTAACAAACCGCTACAAAGACACAAAAAAGGAAACAAACCGGACGGGCCAGCCAGTGTTGAACTAGGCACCAGAAACAACAATGGCAATTGCAGCCCTGTCGACCCTGCAAAGTCCTCCTCACTAACATCTGGGGACTAGTGCCAAAATTGGGAGTGCTGTCTCACAGACTAGTCAAGCAACAGCCTGACATAGTCATCCTCAGGGAATCATACCTTACAGATAATGTCCCAGACACCACCATCACCATCCGTGGATATGTCCTGTCCCACCAGCAGGACAGACCCAGCACAGGTGGCAGCACAGTGTATACTGTCAGGAGGGAGTTGCCCTCGGTGCCCTCAACATCGACTCCAGACCCCTTGAAGTCTCTTGGCATCAGGTCAAACATGGGCAAGGAAACCTCCTGCTGATTACCACGTACTGCCCTCCCTCAGCTGATGAATCAGTACTCCTCCATGTTGAACATCACTTGGAGGGAGCACTGAGGGTGGCAAAGACACAGAATGTACTCTGGGTGGGGGACTTCAATGTCCATCACCAAGAGTGGCTCGGTAGCACCACTACTGAACGAGCTGGCCGAGTCCTAAATGACATAACTGCTAGACTGGGTCTGCGGCAGGTGGTGAAAGAACCAACAAGGGGGAAAAATATACTTGATTTCATCCTCACCAACCTGCCTGCCGCAGATGCCCCTGTCCATGACATTATTGGTAGGAGTGACCACCGCACAGTCCTTGTGGAGCTAAAGCCCCGCCTTCACATTGAGCATACCCTCCATCGTGTTATGTGGCACTACCACCGTGCTAAATGGGATAGATTTCGAACAGATCTAGCAACTCAAGATTGGGCATTCGTGAGGTGCTGTGGGCCATCAGCAGCAGCAGAATTGTACTGGAACACAATCTGTAACCTCATGGCCCGGCATATCCCCCACTCTATCATTACCATCAAGCCAAGGGATCAACACTGGTTCAATGAAGAGTGCAGGAGGGCATGCCAGGAGCAGCACCAGGCATACCTAAAAATGGGGTGTCAACCTGGTGAAGCTATAAAAAAGGACCACTTGTGTGCCAAACAGCATAAGCAGCAAGTGACAGACAGAGCCAAATGATCTCACAACCAACAGATCAGATATAAGCTCTGCAGTCCTGTCACATCCATCATGAATGATGATGGACAATTAAACAACTCACTGGAGGAGGTGGCTCTATAAATATCCCCATCCTCAATTTTGGAGGAGTGCAAAAGATAAGGCTGAAACATTCGCTACAATCTTCAGCTAGAAGTGCCGACTGGATAATCCATCTCGGCCTCCTTCAGAGGTCCCCAGCATCACAGATGCCATTCTTCAGCCAATTCGAATAACACTACGTGATATCAAGAAATGGCTTAAGGCACAGGATACTGCAAAGGCTATAGGCCCTGACAACATTGCAGCAATAGTACTGAGGACTTGTGCTCCAGAACTTGCCACACCCCTAGCCAAGTTGTTCCAGTACAGCTACAACACTGGCATCTACCCGGCTTTGTGGAAAATTGCCCAGGTATGTCCTGTACGCAAAAAACAGGACAAATCCAACCAGGCCAGTTAGCGCCCCTTCAGTCTACTCTCCATCATCAGTAAAGTAATGGAAGGGGTCATCAACAGTGCTAACAAGTGGCGCTTGCATAGCAATAACCTGCTCACTGTCAGCATCCTGGGGGTTACCATTGATTAGCAACTGAACTGGACTAGCCACATAAATACTGTGGCTAAAAGTGCAGGTCAGAGGCTAGGAATCATGTGACGAGTAACTCACGTCCTGACTCCCCAAAGCCTGTCCACCATCTACAAGGCACAAATCAGGAGTATGATGGAATACTCCCCATTTCTCTGGATGAGTGCAGCTCCTACAACACTGAAGAAGCTTGACAGCATCCAGGACAAAGCAGTGCACTTGAATGGCACACATCCACAAACATTCACTCCCTCCACCACTGACGGACTGTAGCAGCAGTGTGTACCATCTACAAGATGCACTGCAGGAACTCACCAAGGCTCCTTAGACAGCATCTTCTAAATCCACCACCACTAGCACCTAGAATGACAAGCGCAGTTAATAGATGGGAACACCACCACCCAGAAGTTCCCCTCCAACTCACTCACCATCCGGACTTGGAAACATATCACTGCTCCTTCACAGTCACTGTGTCAAAGTCCTAGAACTCCCTTCCTAATAGCACCTACTCCAAATGGACTGCAGTGGTTCAAGAATGCAGCTCACCACCACCTTCTCAAGGGCAATAAGGGATGGGTAATAAATTTTGGCCCAGCTAGCGAAGCATAAATAAAATGAATGAATAAAAAAAAATCATATTGAATTGACTGGCCGTGTGGTCTACTCCTGCTTCTATCTTTGTGTTTTTGTGGAGGGGTACCCCTCCACCTACTGTTAAGGCCATTTTTAAATTTTAAAAGTTGAGAAGAGGGCCCATGAAGATGAAGGTATCCTCTATCTCTTTTGCCTGAACTGCAGGCTACTGCCCATTCCAAGCTGAGGGGCCTTTTCTTGGCACTCCAGCTTCAAGGGATCATCCGCCATCGTTAATTGGGCTGCAAGCCCACCCTCTGGCTACTAATTGGTCAATTTGTAGAAAATCTCTGTCAGGCAACTGTTCCCTTCACAGGGCGGGGTCGGGACCCCCATTTGATTCCGATGTTGGGGTCCCAACCCATAACCCAGGTTTTGAAAGGGTGCCTTCCGGTTTAAAACACCTTCAATATTCAAATAGATGCAGTGAGCTGGATCTTTATACTTTACAGCAGCAAAGACTTTGGTGCGATTTGTGTGAGGTTTATAAAAGAATGAAGGGACTTTACTGTGTTTAAGTCCACCAATTATTTCAACTGAATACCGTAGGTTAACTTAGTCAGATGTTAGACTGTTTTTCTTTTCCTGGGGAATAGTGGACATTAAGAATAAATTTTCAACTTGTGTGATGAGTGCTAATTTGCTGTAGTCCTTCAACTGAGAGCTAGACCTGTTTCTGTCTGGGATGGTGATGATCTTATATAAGTGGGAGGTATCTTGTTAAATAAAGTAGGGCCAACATGATCCCCTGGGCCAGTTTTGATTACATTTGGGGGTTGGAGAGGAATTTCTCAGTTCCCACACCCCCTCCCCACCTAATTGACCTAGATTATTATCTGCTTTATCACCTATCCCAGGAGCTTACAATGCACAAGGCATTCTGACTGTGGGACAGGTTGGATAGATCAGTATGTCTTCCCTGCCTGTCATTTTCACATGTGCAACACCAGCTTTCCACCTCCTCTACTGAAGCCACTGGGGAGGTCATCATAGAAACATAGAACATTTGCAGCACAGAAGGAGGCCATTCAGCCCACCATGTCAACTGGAAAAGAACCATCCAGCCTATTCCAACTTTCCAGCTCTTGGTCTTTAGCCCTGTAGGTTACGGTACCTTAAGTGCATATTCAAGAATTTTCTTTCAAAATGTGGTAAGGATTTCTGTCTCTATCACTGTTCATGCAATGAATTCCAGACCTCCACCAACCCCTGGTGTCAAATTTTCTCAATTCCCCTTTAATACCTCTAGTAATTACTTTATATTTGTGCCCAACACCCCTCCTCAACTCCGGATATTGATCTCTCCGGTAATGGAAATAGGTCCTTAACATCCACTCTATCTTGGCGCTCAATTTTATACACCTCAATTAAATCTCCCCTCAACCTCCTCTGTTCCAAAAATAATAATAACGAGCCTATCATATCCTACCCTCAAGGCTAAAGTTCTTCATTCCTGGCAACATCCTCATAAACCCCCTTTGTGCTCTCTCTAGTATGACTACATCCTTCCTGTAATGTGCTGACCAGAACTGTGCCCCATATTCCAGCTCCAGTTAGGAACTAGAGATAGCTTAAGTAAATTATACTTGTATTTGTAGGTGTTAGGAATGAGTTTTAGCTTTAAAGTTTAAATTTGATCTGTATTTCTTTATTTCTTTATGTGCATGTTAAGGAGGTCAAATGGAGTTTTAGTTTCACTTTAAAAGGCTGCTTGAATTACTAATGAGACATTTACGAGCCCTATAGAGTAAAAGTAAACACAATAAAGTAAGAAGAACAGTGCTGTTGCCTAGCAACCGGGGCCAGATAGGCAGGTTCCTCCCATAGATATACACACAGAAGACAGTAGTTTTGATTTGGAAGCTGTGGAGTTCAGGTGGTTTTTGAAAGTTGCTGCCAGGGGAGACTGGAGCAAAGGGAATAGATAGCAGTCCCAAGTTAAGAAAAACCCCAAAAGTCCAGGGGAGTGGAAGAAGAGAAAGTCCAAAGAAGACCTTCTAGTTAAAGGAAGGACAGGAACCTGGGAAAAAGTCCTGTTAAGTGAAGTTAAGAGTGACGGGTAGAGAGAAATGCTCCCAGCTAAGAAAGAACAGTTTGCAATAAGCAAGATGGTTCAAAGAGACAACTGAAGATCTGTAACTCTTTGCTATGGGCATGTGAAGCAGTGGTGTTCTGTTAACGCTAATTCAGTGAGATAGAGTGCATGGACGACAGCTTGAATGCATGTGGTGACCCAGGGGAGAGGAACATCAGAAGGAGAGTTCAAAACCCTGGAGGTGAACCCTTGTGGAAGGTGTCTGAGAGAAAATGTCAGTTTGGGAGATGATTCCAAGGCAAGGCCCTGGAGAGTGGAGATTGGAATCCCTCATGGGAAAGATGGAATTCAGTGAGAGTGGTTGGCTCATGGCATGACAAGTGTCTGGAGGAGTTGAGGAGAGATCCATAGCATCTATTTGAGGTGTCATTTGTCACTTGGTTTCAGAGTTGGTGTGTCTGACCATAGGGTGCCATAGGTTACACGGACTGTGTACTTACTGTGAACATTAAAGAATAAGATAGCTTTTGTAACTTGTGTTATCCTTACAAATCTATATATATCTGTGAAGGTATAGTTGTGGTTGAAGGAGTATTGTAATATAGTTCATCTTTTCTTGTTGAATAAATGTTTTATTCTTTTATTAAAAGTTCAACAGCTGATCCATATGCCTCTGTTCAGTAGCCACTCTCCATGTATCTAAACAAACAAAATAAACATTAGGATCTATCAAGCTGGGTTCCACTCTTGTTGAGATGTAACCTCAGCTTGGGATCATAACACTCTGGTCTAACTAGACTTTTATACAGTTCGAGCATAACCTCTCTGCTCTTATATGCCTCAGCCATTAACCATGCCCTCCACATTTAGGCATAAGTCATTGATATAAACCATGATCAACAAGTGACCCAGCATTGAGCCCTGAGGAACCCTGCTGGAAACAGAGTTTGAGTCACAAAAACACCTGTTGGCCATTACCCTTTGCTCCCTGCCACTAAGCTAATTTTGAATCCAACTTGCATCTCTTGATTTTTTAAATTTTCTGATGGGGTGTAGAGGGACATCACTTTGTGTGTCTTGGGCAGCCCATACATATACGGATGTAGCAATCTGTTAGGATGAACCCTTTTATATATATCACGTGGTAGCTCATCCCTCTTACACAAATCCAGCAAATGTTTTTTTTGGTTACTTTCAAGGAAGGCTGTCTGGTCATGTTGACCAACACCTAACCTCCTAACCCACATATATTTCTGAAATGTGGATGATATGTTTGCTATATTTAAATCTGCAGCTGCATGTAATAATTTCTATATATCTCTTAATGGGCTCCATCCAGCGCTCAAATTCATTTTTGAAATGGAGCAGTCAAATGAACTCCCCTTCCTTGATGTAACTAGTTGAGAAATCTGCCAGGGGATTCTCTACCATGGTCTACCATAAGTCTACCTTTCCTAGTCAATAAATGTGTTGGGATTCTTACAGTTCCATGCGCTATAAGATTGGTCTTCAACAAACTTGTAAATAGGGCCCGAGTCATTTGCTCACCATACAAAGCCTGATGCTGAAACAGGGCACATCAAAGGATAATGGCTACCCTGATCAGATCATTTTGTGCTGTATATCACACAAACTCATGAACAGGCCTAAGTCTGTCACTTTCGGCCCTGAAAAGTGCCCAGCCTACCTCAGATTACCATGGAAGGACAAGGTATCTCAAAAAATTGATCAACAGGTGAAGCTAGCAGTTTCACGCTGCTACTATGCAGTAGCAACATGAGTGGTATTCACCACTAACAGGATGCTGCCGTCAAGCCAAAAAGATGTTCTGTCGATCACACAAATGAGTAATATGGTATATGAATTTCAGTGCCAGTGTGATGATAGGTATGTAGGCCGTATGTCGAAAAGACTGGTGGCTCATATCAAACAGCATGTCCCAGCCACTGTTTGCAATGGGCAGGGTACAGAGGATACCCAGGCAACCCATGCTTGCAAAAATCAAAACAGTGTCCAACATTAGATACAATTCCACGGTTGGACAACATTTACTAAATAATCCTCAATGTGCTAAGAATTATGTTGACAACCAATTTAAGATTGTCAGTCAGGCTCACAATGTAGTGCATTTGCATGTACTGGAAGCTACATATATTAATGCACAGGGCCCAGTTCTTTGCAGACAGAAAGAACATGTGCATACATTGCATCTATTGCCTTCGAGGTGGCTGTGGTGGGGACGAGACCGTTGTTCACCTCCTTGTGGATTGTGCCTTTGCAAAGGAGAGAGATGAGTGGCTTCTGTTGAGGTTCATCCCGAGCAGTTCTGTGACACAGGACTCTGTGCGCTATGGGCTGTTCCCAGGGACACACACCGAGACAAACATCAACTACAGCTGGAGGATCATCAACTCGGTGAAAGACACTTTTTGGTCTGCCCGAAACTTGTTGGTCTTCCAGTGCAAAGAATTGTCCCAACCAAGTGTTGCAGACTGGCATATTCCAAGGTCCAGGACTATGTGCTGAGGAACGCACTAAAGCTTGGGGCAGCCACCGCAAAGGTGCAATTGGGAAAGGTCGCTGTCTAAGACATTTCTGCCATAGTGCACTGAGGGGCTGGGAATTGTATAGACCCCTCGGGCTGTGCAGCTCACAATGAATGTATGTATTAAATACTAATTGTATTATAATTGTATTGAAGCACCTCAGAGTACAACATGGTGTATGTTGGTAACTCCAATATTATTGCATTGTCTGACTGCCTGTAATGACCATATTGAAGTGACTGTAATATTCATTGATTGTATTGAAACACCTCATGATCCATGTGTAAAAGTTGAATCTGATTGTACTTTTTGTGATGGTGATTTAGAAATGTTTAGATATGTTCTTCCACATATTTTACGAATAAAGTATATTTTTCAAAAAAAAAAGTCTGTTTCAGCTAAACAAAATAAGTGACAGCCATTCTCTGACTAATTCCTCAGGGCAAAGCCTTGACCAATCAGGGCCAAGCTGCCTGGTTTAACTTTCAAACAATGCTTGGCAGTTAACTTCCAGTCACCATCTGTGGTGCATTCTCCATGGCCACACCACTTACCAACCAATCAGCACTCTCTTCACATACAGTATAAATTGTTGTTTCCCCCCTTATATTGGTATTCTTGCCAGTGTCCTGACGAGTGCAAGATGAAAAGCTTAGTTGTCTCATTTTCAGCAATACGCAATATTATTTGTTCTGAAATCTCCGTATCTCTTCGCTGAATGTCCCCTCACTATTCTGACACTAATTTACCATCAAATATCTGTTTCCTGTCCATTTTTGCCAAATCACATATCAGCTTAGTATAATTGGCCTTTCCCCAATTTAAAACATTTACACTTGGTGTAGCTTTATTTTTTTCCATAACCACTCTAGATCAAACTGAATTATGATCGCTACCACTAAAATGCTCTCCAACTGATACACCTTCCACCTGTCCAGCTTCATTCCATAAAACTAACTCCAGACTGGCCCCTTTCTTGTTGGGCTTGCTATGTACTAGCTAAAAAGGTTCTCCTGAATGAATGTTAAGAATCCATACTCACTAAACCTTTTTAGATGAGCGTAAGTTTATGGATTGTGGAAGATGGAAGTCTGCCTTGAAGAGCTTTGGAATAATCAAGACTATAGGCAAAAAAGGCATGGATGAGGCTTTTAGCAGCAGATAAGAGGCAGAGGCAGAGATGGGCAATGTTACGGTGGCGGAAGTAGGTTATCTTGCTGACGGAGTGGATATGTGGTCAGCTCATTTCAGGGTCAAATATGGCACCAAGATTGCAAATGATCTGGTTCAGCTAGACTTTATTTATCACCTATACATCACAGTAATAATGAAAGTTGGAACTAGTTTCATGGAGGGGTAGACCCTGTAGCCAGCTGCTGTGAAATATGTGGCAATAGCTCTTTGTCCTTTTTTCTCTAATTTCTTCTTACTTGGCATATCCCGAATAGTATGACTGAGCTAGGAGCTCACCATGCAGGAAATCAAGGATACAAACTAGTGGGCTCCATTTTGTTATGTGGGCAATACATTCTTGGATGATTTATGTACACTAGCAGCATTTGTGCTGTGCACAAATAATGTATAAAATCTGAATTTAATTTTAATAACTATCTATAAAATCAAACCATATTTTCATTTGTTTCTTGATGCAAATAAATGCTCATATGAATATCGTGTGAGAATAAGAAAGCACAATGATTGATGTATTAAACTGTTTGCATATAATACAAAAAAATGACATCACTTGCAGTTTTCCCTGTTTGAAGAGCTGATTACATCTAAAGCTGATCTCTTCCTTCATTCTAACTGCATATATTTACCGGTGCATTATTGGATTTACTTTATTGCTCACAAATGTCCAGAAATTTATTACACCCTTAGGCTGAGGAAAGCTGAAAGATAATGAGATTTAATTTAATCTTTGTAGCCATGTGTTAGCTTTACAAACAAGGCAGGAATCCCTGCAGGCTCAATTAGCTTAAACAAATAACAGTGAATGTTCCAGTTATGCCTAATTTGTAGACAAAAAGTTTAAAAAAATAGTGGAATCAGAACGTCACTACAATTCATGAGCTATCTGTCTGGCATTCAGGCCCACAGATTTAACTCTTTTTTTTAAAGTGTTCACCAAATGAACTAAATTAACAAAACCCACAGATTTAAGTTGCACAAATAAAGACTACTTGCAATTGTAAGGAAATAAACTTGTTTATAAATTCACCCTAATTTGAAACAATATGCATTTTATTCTTTTCTACATTCATTTACAGCCAATGGATATATTACACTAAACATCTGTAAGTTATCTCTTACAAATCATTATTGGTAATAAAAAGACAATAAATATTAATAATAATCCAGAGATAATGATATTCTTGTGTTAAAGAAACAAGGAATTGTGTTTGCTAAATGTTATCATTTATGATGTAGTTATATTGATTAGAACCTCAAATAATTCTTTTTCAAGTCTTTTTCAACACCATGCAAATTAGTTTGCCTATTTAAATATTTAAATTTGGAAAGAACACTGCTTCTGTTGAACTGTTGTACGCAAAGTACCAGTTTAGTCAGTTTGAGAGCTATATAGTGACTGTCCACAGTGGGCATAAGTCCAGGCCTAAAATGTTAGTGTTCCCTCTGTGACACCCTGGTCTACTCCTCTATCACCTCAGCACTTCATTTCCAACCCACAGTACCTTCCCATGCAATCATAGGAGGTGTAATACCCCTTTTACCTCCTTTCTCTTCACTGCCCAAGGTCCCAACCACTTCTTCCAGGTGAAGCAGCGAATTACTTGTACTTCTTTCAATTTAGTCTAGTATATTTGCAGCTCACAAGGCAATCTCCTCTACACTGGGAGACCAAAAGCAGGCTGGGTGACTGTGGAACACCTTTGCTCAGTCAGCAAGCATAATTCCGACCTTCTGCTCACTTGCCCTTTCAATTCACCATCTTGCTGTCATGCTCACATTTCTGTTTTTGGCTACTTTAATGTTTCAGTGAAGCACAATGCGAGCTTCAGGAACAGCACTTCATCTTTTGATTAGGAACTTTTTAGCCTTCTGGACTCAACATTTATTTCAACAACTTTAGACCATGAACTCTGTTCTACATTTTGATTTCCCCCACCCTCCCAAGCGCCACTTTGTAACTAATTGTTTTCATGTTTTTCTTTTCAGAGTTGATTTATTCTGCTGTTAACACTTATTCTGGATTTGTTTTTTTCACTACTGGCATTATCACTCCCTTTGCCTTTTTTTCCATGACATCCTTGGCATTTAATCTGCCCCGCCCTCCGACCTATCCCTTTTGTTCTGCCTGACTCTGCTCCCTCCTTTTTCAATAGCATAAAACCCATCACATTCGGGACTGAAGATAGGGGAGACGCCATGGAGGGATTTGAGCGTGAGGCTGACAATTTTAAAATCAAGTTGGTGGATCTTGAACTAATGAAGGTTATCAAGCATTGGGCTGCAGGGTGAACAGGACTTGGTGCGAGTCAGTATATGGGCAATAGAGTTTAGGATGAGTTCAAGTTTAAGGACAGTAAAAGATGGTTGGCCAGCAACTCATTTAAATAGTCAAGTTCAGAGGTAACAAAGGCTTGGATGAGGATTTTAACAACATGTGTGCTAAGATGGGTGGAGCAGCGTGATGTTAGAGAGATGTAAGTAGGCGGTAATTATGGTGGAGAGGTTCTGAGGTTGGAATGTCAGTTCGAGGTGAAGACACCAAGGTTGCAAACAATCTGATTTAGCTTGAGACAGTGACCGGGATCCTTCGAGGGAAGAAATCGTGGCTAAGGTACCATGTTTTTTGTGAGGATAGAGGACAATGGTTTCGGTCTTCCTAATGTTTATTTGGAGGAAGTTTCTGCTCATCTAGGACTGGACTTTGGTCAAGTAATCTGATAACACAGAGGCAGTGGTTGAGAGAGGTGGTAGTGGGGTCGAGTTGGATATCGCCATATGGCACTTGATGTTGTCTCTTTGGATGGTTTTGCTGAGGAACAGCATGTGGGTGAAAAAGAGCAGGGAGCAAAGATAGATATGACGTGAGAATGAGAAGAGAAGCATTTGCAGGAAACTCTCTGGTTATGCCTAGAATTAGTTGTCTATTGCTTTATAGCCTCAGTTTCAGTCTAATAGGGCTGAATTTTAAGGGTGTGTGTGTGGCGGGGTGGGGGGGGGGGGGGTGCAGACTACTTGTCCCCCCAGAAGGAAAGTCAGTTCCAAACCAACCAACTTTGAAAAAGCCTGCCCGCATCAAAAACACGCTGCAGTCAACCCCTCAGTGGACAGGAAGTCCCAACCCCAAAAGCTGCCAGCCAAGCTGATTGGTCAGTAGCTCTAGCAGTCCCAGCAACACCAGATATAAGTGGTTCCAGATTCACCATTTATTTTAATTTATTTTAAAACTGTCAGTCTCACACTCAAATCCCTCACCTCTCTCCAGTTCTGAAGAACAGTCATTTTGGACTTCAAATGTTAACTCTGTTTCTCTCTCCACAGATGCTGCCAGACCTGATGAGTTTTTCCAGAACTTTCTATTTTTATACCTAAAATATTACGGTTGTACTAACCCACAGTTATTAATTCATCTAATATCTCAATGTGTTAGGGTACCAACATTTGAAGTTAATTTCATGAGACACAACTTGCCAACAGGAAATGAGGAGCGTCAAGAATCTGGCTCATTAATCTTTGTGCCCACTTTATGCACCAGTAACGTGACACTCACAAAAATTACCTGTCAATGCCACGGAAAATCAGAATGCATGTTTTGTGAAGGCCCAACTAATGATGCAAATAATTTATGGTTTGGGTCTATAAGGAGGCAGAAAATATAGAAAAATAATAGTATAATAAAGCTAGTTTCTGACGGAGATAATAGAAATATTTACTTACGTAGAAAGGAATGAGGTTCAAGGCTTTATCTTCTTCCAAAGCTCGTCTTAATGTCTCCCCACGGAGACTGAATTTCTCATCAGTGGGTAATTTTCTCATTTTGACACCAGCAATCAAACCTGCTCGTTCAACAGAAGAATGAGACTGACAAATAAATAAAGATAGATTAAAAGCTGGACATAAATGGCAAATAAACAATAATTGCGCTGTTAAGCCACCATTAAGAATCAAAATTTCTTTCTTCCTAATAGCACTGACTCAGGATTTTATGGGCCCAATTTTAACTGTGTAAGTGAGTGAGTTTTAAGGAGTTAAAATCTCACCCATCATTTCTCCTTGCAGCCCACCAGTACCTCATTCAAGTTGCTATTCAAGCATGAGCCCAGAGAATGAGTGGTAGCAGACGATTTGCAAGCATCATACTGTGTCAAATATCAGTACATGCAGAGTTCTCAACAGAGATTAATGAATGACAATAATGAGTGGGAACCATGGCTGCTTTTTCCTCCTCTAGATATAACTAGTTGGGAGAATGGCCAAATCATCGATATAGTAGGTGAGGATTCTAGCAGAAAATGGGCTGAAATAGGGGAAGAATAGGATGATATTAGGGAGGTGGATGTGGGCAGTCTTTGTGTTAGTGAGAGTATGGGGTAGATATAACTGCAGTGCCTGAACTCTAGCTTCAACTGCGATAATTTAGCACATATTAGGGATTAAATCTAAACCTTATATGGTCTAGTTGCATGTCATTAATGGACTTAAAACTCATTGTTAAATGCATCTAGAATGTTAGTTTGACTCAGTTATTGCACTTTAGCCAGTCTTTTCAGCACTGATTTTTTTTTAGGTTTTACGTTAGATATCCTACTTTGGTTCAGTTTCCTGCAACTATTCCTTTGACTGATTCTCACATCTTCTATCCAATAACTAGATAAACAATCACAAGACTCAGGGATCAAAACAAGCCTCTTGCCTATACTATATGCTGATTTACTGGAATGTACTACCCGCTGTCATGTGGTTCTCCTCTATTGTTGGACAGATTGAATGTAAATTCTATGGACTGGATTTTACGCCTCCCCGCTAACACCCCACACCCTTGGTTGGTCGTGTTTATGGAGGGTAGGTGGGAGGAGCTACATAAAATATGTCAGGTGGCAGCCCACCACCTTCTTGGCCACCCCTGACCCAGTACCCATAATAGCCAGGGGTTTGGATGGGTGGGGGGTGGGGGAGGGTCAGTGCACAATGCCACTAGCCCACCTGTCCTTAGACCTATTGAAACACTTAACTGCCTGATTAAGTGGCAATTAAGAACCTCAATCACCTCCACTGTCATAAAATGCTGGCCCAAACAATGAGGGAAGTTTACAAAACTGTGAAACCATCAATACTAAGTTTTGCTTTCTCCAGTGCACCAGTGCATACCCAGTGGAGCCAGAAGACACTCACCTACGTATCATCACGGAATATAATAAAATGCTGGCCAGTGGCAGGTGAGCCAAAATAAAAAGGCCGTTTTTTACAATTGTGTTGACAAAGGCAGAAAGGAATTGGTAGCACATCTTTTAAAGGGTGCCCTGTGTGCATCATGGGCAGCCCCTAAAATGTTACCCCACCCTCTCATTTTGCTGCTCCCAGCCTGACCTCCAAAGCCCGCTGCCCCCCACCTCCTTGGGGTACCCGATCTCTTACTGCCCTAAACGCCCAGGACTTACCTGGGTCCGGTGTCCAGCCTCAAACTTCAAAGGGCTGCTTGCAATCCCAGCAGCGTCCACTGCTCAGCTCTGGCGCTGCCAGGACTGCTAGAGCTGCCGGTCAATCAGTTTGGTTGGCAGCTCTTGAGAGGGCTTCCTGTCCACTCAGGGGCTGTCTGCAGCATGTTATTGTTGCGAGGTAGGCTTTTTAAAAGTCAGTTAGTTAGGAAATGACTTTCCTTCCGGGGGTGGGTGGGGTGGGGGAGCAGTACGGCAACCCCGTCCCCGCACACCCCCATAAAATTCAGCCCTATTGGACAAAAACTGAGGCTATAAAGCAATTTTTAAAAATTCATTCAGGGGATGTAAACTTCACTGGCTGGGCCAGCATTTATTGTCCATCCCCTAGTTGCTCTTGGGAAGGTGGTGATGACCTGCTTTCTTGAACTGCTGCAGTCCATGTGGTGTAGGTAAACCCACAGTGCTGCTAGGAAGGGAGTTCCAGGAATTTGACCCATCGACAGTGAAGGAACAGTGATATATTTCCAATTCAGGATGGTGAGTGACTTGGAGGGGAACTTCGAGGTGGTGGTATTCCCATCTATCTGCTGCCCTTGCCCTTCTAGATGGTAGTGGTGGTGGGTTTGGAAGGTGCTGTCTAAGGAGCCTTGGTGAATTCCTGCAATGCATCTTGTAGATGGTACACACTGTTCCTGCTGTGCGTTTGTGTTGGAGGGAGTAAATGTTTGTGGATGTGGTGCCATACAAGCAAACTGCTTTGTCCTGGATGGTGTCCAGCTTCTTTAGTGTTGTGGGAGCTGCACTCATCAGGCAAGTGGGGGGTATTCTACCTCATTCTTGACTTTTGCCTTGTAGATAGTGGACAGGCTTTGGCGGGGTCAAGAGGCGAGTTACTCATCACACAATTCCTGGCCTCTGACCTGCTCTTGTAGCCACAGTGCTTATATGGCTCATCCAATTCAGTTTCTGGTCAATGGTAACCCCCAGGATGTTGATAGTGGGGGATGGTAATGTCATTGAACATCAAGGAGAGATGGTTGGATTCTCTCTTGTTGGAGATGGGCATTGCCTGGCACCTGTGTGGTGTGAATGTTATTTGCCACTTGTCAGCCCAAGCCTGCATTTGGACATGGACTGCTTCAGTACCTGAGGAATCGTGAAGGGTGCTCAACATCGTGCAATCATCAGCAAACATCCCCATTTCTGACCTTATGATGGAAGGAAGATCATTGATGAAGCAGCTGAGCATGATTGGGCCAAGGACACTACCCTGAGGAACTCTTTCAGTGATGTCCTAGAGCTGAGGTGACTGACCTCCAACAACCACAACCATCTTCCTTTGTGCTAGGTATGACTCCAACCAGTGGAGAGTTTCCCACCTGATTCCCATTGACTCCAGTTTTGCTAGGGCTCCTTGATGCCATACTCGGTCAAATGCTGCCTTGATGTCAAGGGCAGTTACTCTCACCTCACCTCGGGATTTCAGTTCTTTTGTCTATGTTTGAACCAAGGCTGTAACAAGGTCAGGAGCTGAGTGGCCCTGGTGGAACCCAAACTGGATGTCAGTGAGCAGGTTATTGCTAAGCAAGTGCCGCTTGATAGCACTGTTGATGACCCCTTCCATTAGTTTACTAATGATCGAGAGTAGTCTGATGGGGTGGTAATTGGCCGGGTTGGTTTGTCCTGCTTTTTCTGTACAAGACATACCTGGGCAATTTTCCACATGACGTTCCAGGTGATAGTGTTGTAGCTGCACTGGAACAGCTTGGCTAGGGGTACGGCAAGTTCTGGAGCACAAGCCTTCAGTACTATTGCTGGAATGTTGTCACGGCCCATAGCCTTTGCAGTATCCAGTGCCTTCACCATTTCTTGATATCTCGTGGAGTGAATCGAATTGGTTGAAAACTGGCATCTGTGATGCTGGGGATCTCCGGAGGAGCCTGAGATGGATCATCTGCTCGGCACTTCTGGCTGAAGATTGTTGCAAAAGATTTAGCCTTATCTTTTGCACTACTGTGCTGGACTCCTCCATCATTGAGGATGGGGATATTTGTGTAGCCATCTCCTCCAATGAGTTGTTTAATTATTGACCACCATTCACAACTGGATGTGGCAGAACTGCAGAGCTTACATCTGATCCATTGGTTGTGGAATCGCTTAGCCCTGTCTATCACTTGCTGCTTAAGCTGTTTGGCACGCAAGTGGTCCTGTTTTGTAGCTTCACCAGGTTGACATCTCATTTTTAGGTATGGTCCTGGCATGCCCTGTTGCACTCTTCATTGAACAAGAATTGACTCCCTGGCTTGATGGTAATGGTAGAGTATGGGATATGCTGGGCCATGAGGTTACAGATTGTGTTCAAATACAAATCTGCTGTTGCTGCTGATGATCCACAGCACCTCATGGATTCCCAGTCTTGAATTACTAGATCTGTTCAAAATCTATCCCACTTAGCACAGTGGTAGTGCCACACAACACAATGGCAGGACTTTGTCTCCATAATGACTGTGCAGTAGTCACTCCTACCGATACTGTGATGGACAGATCATCTGTGGCAGGGAGGATGGTGAGGATGAGAATGTTTTTTCTTCTTGTTGGTTCCCTCACCACCTGCTGCAGACCCAGTCTAGTAGCTATGTCATTTAGAACTTGGTCAGCGTGGTCAGTAGAGGTGCTACCAAGCCACTCTTGGTGATGGACATTGAAGTCCCCCACCCAGAGGGCATTCTGCACCCTTGCCACCCCCAGTGCTTCCTCCAAGTTATGTTCAACATGGAGGAGCAACATGGATTCATCAGCTGAGGGAGGGCAGTACGTGGCAATCAGCAGGATGTTGCCTTGCCCATGTTTAACCTGATGCCATGAGACTTCATGGGGTTCAGAGTCGATGTTGATGACTCCCAGTGTAACTCCCTCCTGACAGTATACCACCGTGCAGCCACATCTGCTGGGTCTGTCCTGCCGGTGGGACAGGACATACCCAGGGATTGTGATGGTGGAGTTTGGGACATTATCTGTCAGGTATGATTCCGTGAGGATGACTATGTCTGTGAGATAGCTCTCCTAAGTTTGGCATTAGCCCCGGATGTTAGTAAGCAGGGTCGACAGGGCTGCGAATGCTGTTGCCAGTGCCTAGGTCAAAGGCAGGTGGCCTGTCCGATTTCATTCCTTTTTTTTCATCTTTGTAGCAGTTTGTTACAACTGAGTAGCTTGCTAGGCCATTTCAGAGGGTACTTAAGTGTCAACCACATTGCTGTGAGTCTGGGGTCACATGTAGGCCAGAGCAGGTAAGGACGACAGATTTCCTTCTCTAAGGTACATTGGTGAACCAGATGGGTTTTTACAAAAATGAACAATGGTTTCATGGTCATCACTGGCTTCATGGGCTTTTAATTCCAGATTTTTTTATAGCTTTGATCCCAGATTTTTTTATTGAACTCAAATTCCACCATCTGCCATGGTGGGATTCAAACCCAGGTCCCCAGAGCATTACTTTGGGTCTCTGGATTACTAGTCCAGCGACAATACCACAGCACCATCACTTCCCCCAGCAAATAATTCTAGCCATTGCAAAGGATTCTCTTGCAACAGCTTTTCTTCTTGCACATCATATCTATCTTTGGTCCCTCCTCTTTTTCACCTACATGCTGTCCCTCAGCAAAACCATCCAAAGACATCATCAAGTGCCATATAGCAATATCAAACTCGACCCCACTACCACCTCTCTCAACCAGTGCCTCCGTGTTAGCAGATTACTTACCCAAAGTTCAGTCCTCAATGTGCAAAAGTTTCCTCCAATTAAAAATTAGGAAGACTGAAACTATTGTCCTCTATCAACAAAAAAGCATTGATCCCTAGCCATGGATTACATCATTCGAGGGATCCTGGTCACTGTCTCAAGCTAAACCAAATTGTTTGCAACCTTGGTGTCCTAATTCACCTCGAATTACATTGCAACTTCAGAACCTCTCCATCATAATTACCGCCTACTTACATCTAATATCACGCTACTCCACACATCATAGCCCACATGTTGTTAAAATCCTCATCCAAGATTTTGTTACCTCCAGAATTGACTATTTCATTGATTTCCCGGCCATTTTACTCTCCTTAAACTTGAGCTCGTTCTAAACTCTGTTGCCCATATCCTGACTCACACCCAGTCCTGTTCACCCTCCAGCCCAGCGCTTGCTAACCTTCAGGTGCTCCAGGTCCACCAGCTTGATTTTTAAATTGTCAGCCTCATGCTCAAATCCCTCCATGGCATCTCCCTTCCATACCTCTGTAACCTCCTCCATTCCTCAACCCCCCAAGAACTGCCAACCCTATTGTTTGCTTCTGCTAATGTCCTGGCTCCCAAGTTAGCTATGTTGGCTGTAATTTCACTCTGACTTTTCATGCTGATGGGCCTTATTTGTGGAGTTATCTCCCAATGTGCCCATTATGTCCACCAAAATGTTCTTTCCCCTTCCTTGCTTTGACCAGCATTGTTCCCATATGAACAATTAGTGCATTCATCCAAGGCTCCTCATAAATTTTAACACAAGTGTTGACTCACGGATATGTTATAATCCAAAAATTGCAACATTTGCTTCCTTGGAGTAAAACGTTCCCCTCATTTTCACAAAATTGTACTTTTCAAGTTATCATGAATTTAAATTGTGTGCAAATGGGTACATAGAGAAATTAAGTATGAGCTCCAAAAGCAGCTGTTTCAACTGCCTATCTACATGTCATGCTAGCAAAGTGCAGCTTGCTTTGCTTTTGGCCCTAGTGTTGGACATATTCACAAATACAAATGGAAAGGTCACTTGTGTCTTCAGGCAAATCCTCCCACACAGAGAGAACTTTCCACAGAGCCAGTTGTTGAAATGCTGCCACTTTCTATGTGTTATCAGTCCTTCAGTAGCAGATACACCCGGCTATGTAGAAAATTGCCCAGGTATGTCTTGTACACAAAAAGCAGGACAAATCCAACCTGGCCAATTACTGCCCCATCAGTCTACTCTCCATCATCAGTAAGGTAATGGAAGGGGTTATCAACAGTGCTATCAAGCAGCTCTTGCTTAGCAATAACCTGCCCACTGACGCCCAGTTCGGATTCCGCCAGGGCCACTCAGCTCCTGACCTCATTACAGCCTTGGTTTAAACATGGACAAAACAGCTGAAATCCCAAAGTGAGGTGAGAGTGACTGCCCTTGATGCCATGACCGCATTTGACCGAGTGTGGCATCAAGGAGCCCTGGCAAAACTGGAGTCAATGGGAATCAGAGGGAAAACTCTCCACTGTTTGGAGTCATACCTAGCACAAAGAAAGACGGATGTGGCTGTTGGAGGACAGTCACCTCAGCTCCAGGATATCACTGCAGGAGTTCCTCAGGGTAGTGTCCTCGGCTGCTTCATCAAAGACCTTCCTTCCATCATAAAATCAGAAGTGGGGATCATCGCTGATGATTACACAATGTTGAGCACCTTTCACGACTCCTCAGATACTGAAGCAGTCCATGTCCAAATGTAGAAAGACCTGGACATTATCCAGGCTTGGGCTGACAAGTGGCAAGTAACATTCGCGCCACAGAAGTGTCAGGCAATGACCATCTCCAACAAGAGAGAATCTAATCATCACCCCTTGACGTTCAATTGCATTACCAACACTGAATCCCCCACTATCAACACCTGGGGGGTTACCATTTTCCAGAAACTGAACTGGACTAGCCATGTAAATACGGTGTCTACAAGAGCAGGTCGGAGGCTAGTAATCCTGTGACGAATAATTCATGACTCCCCAATGTCTGTTCACCACCTACAAGGCACAAGTCAGGAGTGTGATGGAATACTTCCCACTTACCTGGATGAGTGCAGCTCCCATAACACTCAAGAAGCTTGACACCACCAAGGACAAAACAGCCCACTTGATTGTCACCACATCCACAAACATTCACTCCCTCCACCACCGGCGCACAGTAGCAGCAGTGGTACCATCTATAAGATACGTTGCAGGAATTCACCAAGGCTCCTTCGATAGCACCTTCCAAACCCACAGCCACTAACATCTAGATGGACAAGGGCAGCAGGTAACTGGGAACACCACCACCTGGAAGTTCCCTTCCAAGTCATCACCATTCTGACTTGGAAATATATCGCTGTTCTTTCACTGTCGCTGGGTCAAAATCCTGGAACTCCCTTCCTAACAGCACTGTGGATATACCTACACCACAGCGGTTCAAGAAGGCAGCTCACCACCACCTTCTCAAGGGCAATTAGGGATGGGCAATAAATACTGGCTCAGCCAGTGAAGTCCACATCCCTTGAATGGATACAAAAAAGTGCTATAGCTTAGCACTGGCAGTGTGAGGGGCCATGGGGGTGGGAGGCATAAGCTAGTATGGAAGGGGCATGGGGCATGGATGGATGGGTGAGGGCATGTGAAAGGTGAGAGCTGGATGGCCCATTGTATTTTTATTTTAACTGGGACGAAATCTCACAGCATTCTCACTGTTTTAAACAGCCCACCTTGGCATCCTGTGGCTGCCTCCAACCCCTTTCCCAGCTTGGCTGGCTTGACTCTAATCTGTATCTGCCCTCCGGCAATGAGGATCCCACCTTTGCTGGCATTTTCTCCCAAGGTGGGTGGGCCAAGCTGGGAATTTTCCTGACTCCCGCTACCTGCCTCAAAGATGAAAATTCAGGCCAGGGCATGAGGCTTGGGACCTTCCCTACTGCTGACTTGGTGTCATTCCTCATGAGTCCTAAGGTGGACTTGTATCAAAAAGCAGTCAGCACTGTGGGTGTACTTACATTACGTGGTCTGCAGCGGTTCAAGAAGGTACTTCACCACCGCTATTCCAAAGGCAATTAGGAATAAGTAATAAATGCTGGTCTTGCCAGCAATGCTCACATCCTGTGAGTGAATAAAAAAACCCCCACATCTTTTAGTTAGGCATTTACAGCCTTCCGGACTCAGCACTGAGGGCAACAATTTCAGATATTGACCCTTGCTCTTTGTTTTTTGTTTGTTTTTGGGTTGCAGCTGTTGGTAATGATTTTTTTTTAAATCCATTAACACATCCTCTTGGCATATCTTTTGTTTAATAAAAACAGAAAGTTTTGGAAACACTCAGCAGGCAGGGTAGCATCTGTGGAGAGAGAAACAGGGTTAACTTTTCAGATTGTGACCTTTTATCAGGATATCTTTTGTTTCTTTCCTTGTCTCATTACCACCCCAATTTGCCTTGCAGTTTAATTTATTTTGCCATTTAATCTCTCATGTCATTTACTCTATCACAGACATTCCCTTTTGTCCTTTTCCTCCCATCCTCCTGTTGCCTATCTCTCGATTTGCTTTAAACCTGTTACATCTCTAACTTTTTCCAGTTCTGATAAAAGGTCAATGTCCTGAACATTGGGCAGAATCTTTTGCTGTCACACGGGCAAAACGGGCAGGCGGGTAGGCCACAATTGCAAAAGCTCATAAAAGCTGGATGAGAAGAGCCAGCAGCGTTGGTAATGTGAGTATTAAGGAGTTTTGGGGATCGTGTGCTGATTTTGTGAACTGGACAGCTTCATCTCGTTTCAGAGCTGCATCCTGAGCATTTCTAGGCTTCATTTCAGGATACGAGCAGAGACCACAAACCCCATTACCAGGGTAATGGAAGGCTGACTGATACCTGGAAGGGCCCACATGGTCTGTATCCTCCAGGGGCCTGGAAGCCAGGTTCAGACAGTCATCCTTACCCTGGTAATGGGGGATTATGCTCTCTGCTGGTGGTACCTCCTCTGGGGAGGAAGGGAGGGGCAGAAGGGAGAGGAGGCCAGGTGCCCCTATGCAGCTTCCAGGGGAGGGACCTGTGGGAGGAGAGGTGCAGGTGCAAAGTGGCAGGGCCAGCTGGCAATCTAAGGTGGAAGGGGCCGCCAAGACACCACTATCGTGCTGCCAGGGTTTACAGGCGGCGATGCACCTAACTCAATATGTCTGAGGTGCAGTGCCAAAAGGAGGCGCCATCTCTCCAGGGAGACCATGACCTCCATTTGTCAGAGGATCAGGCCTGAGATCAGCTCTGTGTAGGTGACTGGCCCTGAAGGCCACAGTGGCCCTCAACTTCCAAGCCTCTGGCTATTTTCAGAGGTCAGTGGGGGATCTTTGTGGGGTCTCCCAATCAGCTGTCCACAGCTGCATCAAACTGATGACAAAAGTTCTGTTCAGGTGTTCATTGACTTCCATTCACTACCGTACAGATGAGGCCAGCCAGGCCGAGCGAGCCAGAGGCTTTGCGGTGACTGCTGGGTTCCTCCACGTCCAGGGAGCAATCGACTGCACACGTGACCATCAAGGCACCAGTGGGTCAGCCGGGTGCCTTCGTCAACAGGAAGGGCTTCCACTCTATGAATGTGCAGATAGTGTGTGATCACAAAATAAAGTTTCAGCAAGTCTGTGCAAGGTACCCAGGCAGCTCCCATGACGCTTACATCCTGAGACACTCCCAGGTGCCAGGGCTCTTCACTGCTCCAGCCCGATTGGATGGATGGCTGCTGGGTGACAAAAGCTATCCGTTGAAAAGGCGGCTCATGACGCCTGTCCGCCACCCAAGAGCAGAGGCTGAGCAGTGGTACAATAGGAGCCATGCCTCTACAAGGGTGGTGGAAGAGAGAACCATTGGTCTACTCAAGATGTGCTTCCGATACCTGGACCGTTCAAAGGGCGCACTGCAATCCCCCCCCACGCCCCCGCCCCCCCAGAGCAGGTGTCACCGATAGTGGTTGCATGCTGCGCTCTCCACAATCTGGCACCAGCAAGGGGGGACCCACTGGAGGAAGAGGATGTTGACACTGCTGCACAGGCAACAGATGATGACTTCAGTGGTGAGTCCGAGGATGAGCAAGTTAAGGAGAACGCTGAGGGCATGGACACTGACCTGCGTAACCTCCAGGGAGACAGGGACACCTGGGAACCCGGGATGCTTTGATCCAACAATCCTTCAGTTAGGCTACCAAATAAGAACCACCACCACATGCCAGTTCTGCAGGCTCCATACTTGACCCCAGAGAGGACCATTTCCTTGGCCACCAAAATACACTCTGTGCCTGTGCAATAACGTTTCAAGAGACACACGTCCATCATTACATAATGGCCTACCCTGCACCTACAGAACAAATAAAGCATACAGAGGCCAATAGCACAAAATAAAATCTCATTTAATTATGTATGTGAAACATAGCTGCAATGAACATAAACCAGTGTTCTCAATCATACCATTAAAAAAGTTAGAGCAAAATGGGGGAACAAAATATCAACTGTGATAAGGCCATCTTGTGCTTAAGGTGCTTTACATTTACGTTTGTGGGTACTACGTCTAGGTGCTCCTCCCTCGTTGGCACCGGCATTGGAGACAGCCAGCTGACTCTGCTGTCTTGTTGGTCTTGATGACCTTGGCGGTTGTCCACTGGCCAGTGGAGCCTGTGCTGGCCCCGCCTGAGAGGGAGCTGCCAGTACCACAGTTGGCATCTCCCCAGTCGCTGCAACCTTATCAGATGCCATGGTCACTGGCAGAGGGGTGGAGGAGCTGTTGCCCTCATCCGGAGTGCCCTGAGAGGAGCCCGCAGAGATGGCAAGTAGCTCATGCGCCAACGCGAGGTCGCTTTGGATCTCCCTGCTCACCATTGATGGATAGGCACCTAGCTGGGCTGCTGGGAGCCCAATCCATCTCCCACATTGACACTGACCACCTGAGGTAATTGCTGGCGTGAGGGCTTGCAGGTCCGAGTGCAGAGTCCCGATTTGTCCCTGTAGTAGCCTCGTCATGAGAGTCACCACTTCCTCCATGGGTGAGGCATTGTGCTCGGCAATGAGGGTCAATGCATTGGTCATGCTCTGCAGGGACTCCTCCCAAACAGACACCATGGCAAGCATTCCCTCATTTATCTCTGCCAGATCCTCCTGCACACCCTGCTGGACTTTCAGCATCTGCTGCCTAATGGATGACTCCAGAGGCCCATCATCATCCATCAATTGAGCAGTGTCCTGGTCTCCAGCAGTCCACCGAGTTCTGGTGCCCTGAGCACCCTCTGCCTCCATCTGCATCGCAAGTGAGTGTGAAGTGCCCTCACCAGTGTGCATCGAGATTCTAGATGGAGATCTTAAGCCCACCGAGGTGCTGGTACCTGCGTGTGCTTGACAGAGAGGGTATGACGCAGGTGTGTGGTGAGCATGGTGGTCCTCCCAGGTCAGGGGTGGGCCTTCAGGGTCCTCATTGTGAGTGCCTGCTGGTGAGCCTAAAAGGGAGAAGAAGGACATGTCATTAGTTTACACTGTCACTGTGCATGCCAGGAACCCCGGTGAGACAACAGATATCTGTATCATGGTGCTCTCGTCTTTCCATTATCAATGGGGACTCCAGGTTTGAGGCTCATATCAACATAGAGATTACACTACAATGGTTGCAGTAGCTGACATTCTCACCTCTGTGCACTGCACTCTTACTTTCGTCTGGCATCCCAACCTCACCGCGGCTGGTTGACCGAGGTGCATGCCACCTCTCGAGCTCCAGTACCTCCCACTCATAGCACGTCAGAATTAGGAGGTGTGGGGGTCCCCTTCCAGTTCGCAACCTCTCAATATTGTTATGGGATGTCTTCTCCTGAAAGGATAGGGGAGCATTGATTAGTCCACATTAATTGCTCAGCCGATTCGTGACCCTTGAGCTGCAAGACACTCATTCCAAACAGCCAGGGATCACCCTCTTGGCCAGCTCTGACGTCACTGACACTTGCCACTCGCATTCTAATACCCCTCAGGTCCACAGGGTGGGAGGGATGGCCAGCCCTTAACTCTTCTGCAAAGTGACCCATTCCAACACAGTACTCACTCTTCCCAATCGAAGCAGATCGTTGAAGCACTTCCGGCACTGCACCCATATGCACCTCACCACAATGTGGCTGCTGACCCTGGATGCTACCTCCTCCCAGGCCTTTTTGGTGAGGTGCAGGGACCTTCTCCTCCTGTCTCTGGGGACAAAGGTTTCCCTCTTGGCTGCTGCCCCCTCCAAGAGGGCAGTGAGGCACTCATCAGAGAAACATGGGGCAGACTGCCCCGCCGACCTGCCCTGCTGCCTGACATGTCCAACCGCACTGGAATCCATCGAGACTTCAGCGCCCATCCATGGCAGCCTCCCCAGAGGCTGCTTGGGCCGCTTTTGAATCAGCCGCTAGGTTGCCATTGGACCTGACAGACATCATGCCCCCACTCCCCACCCGCCCCTTCTTGGAGCTTCCATCCGCCTTTCACGCTGAGCAGGCCTTAATTGGCCCGCTAGCGTGAAATCACGGTTCAGTGCCAATCATGGTTGGCAGTTGGCTTTCCGACCACCCCCACCAAGCCCATCCACCAAGGGCAAAATTCTACCCATTAACTCTATTTAACTTTCCACAGACGCTGCCAGACTTGCTGAGTTTTTCCAGCAGTTTCTGTTTTTATTTCAGATTTCCAGCATCCACAGCATTTTGCTGTTATTTAAAATGGTGCTCAGGCCTGTGCTACACCAATTGTAGCCAGGCTTTACCCCCAGGAAAGTTGTGGTAATTCCTTTTTCCTGACCTTTGTTCACTGGGGGGCAGGAACTTATCAAATCAGGGCCTTTTTGATTAAGCACACAGCATTCTGGAAACATCTGCATCACTGTTAATATTTATTTAAAAGCACTAGATGTTTATATTGCTGGTCTGAAAATCACGTCAATCATGATAAACATCTGTTACTTTTGCAATGTGTGTTTTAAATATATCTATCTGCCTGTTCAAAAGTAATTAACATTGGCTATTATGAGTCTATAAAATAACAAAGGCTCCTGTTAAATGAATAAAAGATCTTTGCAGTATTTGGATTAGATAATGAGTTCCTTCTAAAGCTGCTGACAGTCCTAAAGTATGAATGTGTATAGCTAACAGACACATATTGTATACCCATCAGGAAGAAAATGAGAAGCAGAAATAGATCTGAAAGAAGTGGAGGATGGAGATAAAAAAAAGTAACTGAAAAGATATATAGATCATGCATGAAAAGAAAAGAAGACATGATGGAGAAATATAGTGAGAGGTTAAATAATGGAAACCAATGAGGGAGGAAAGGCCAGACTGATGACAGGGGTGATCTTTCTTATCTCAAATAACTTTTGAAGTCAGTATGTATGTTTTCAATAGTATACAGGTGAATGACAAACAACAAAAAATTATATTTATATAGTGTCTTTCATGTAATAAAACATCCCAAGGCACTTCAGAGGTGCATTATAAAACAAAGTATCTGAGTCACATAAAGAGATATTAGCAGCTGGATTGCCTTTAAAAATGGTGGAGGGGGCCCTGATGTGTAAGTCCTGCTCCTATTTCTGGTAGATCTCATTTTTGGAATAGCACAGGCTGTGAATCACACAGGCGCAACACCCAAACTCAGCCGAGCCATTTGAAATTAGTGTTCAGTTCAAAAAACTCCATTTTCACTGTTCTAAGAGCCTTAACCCACAGTGTGAGAATCACAACTTTATGGAGGGGGAGGTGATGGTATTGTGGTATTGTTGCTGGGCTAGTGATCCAGGGTAATTCTCTGGGGATCTGGGGTCAAATCTTACCACTGTAGATAGTAGAATTTGAGTTCAATAAAAATCTGGAATTAAAAGTCTAATGCTGACCATGAAATGATTGTTGTAAAAACCTATCTGGTTCACTAATAGGGAAGGAAATCTGCTGTCCTTACCTGGTCTGGCCTATATGTGACTCCAGGCCCACAGCAATGTAGTTGATTCTTAAATGCCCTCTGAACAAGGGCAATTAGGGATGGGCAATAAATGCTGGCCTAGCCAGCAATGCTGACATCTCGTGAATGAATAAAAAAAATGCTTGTGAAGGGTGGATAAGGTCTGGTTAAGTGTCATGATCTGAAATTATTTAAACACCTAGCCCATTAAAAGTGAAAAAAATAGGTTGCAGCCAACAGAGTAAAAAAAAAAACACCCGTTGCTGGAGTGTATTGATTGACAGGCAATCTGGTGTAGCTTGTTCTATTCCTGCCATTTCAATAGACTTCATTGTTGACATTTCCCAAGGACTGTTATTATAACTGAGCCCATTATGAATCATTGGCTGAGTTTCAAAAGCTCCAAAATGGGTTAATGAATAGAAGTTTGTTTTGCTTTTATGATAGATTGCTTAAGGGAATTTAAAAGTTTTTAACAGGCTTCTTGAATGAGAGTTTTTTCAGTAATAAATGTGTATGAGTGAGAGCTCTCTTAGATTGTAAGAAGTTTTTTTTCATTTCCACAAAACTCCTGAAATTTGCCCATAGTGGATACTGGGTGAATGGCTATGGAAGCGGAGTAAGGGGTATGAAGGAGGTGGCAGGGAGGTATGAAAAAACATGGAGGTGGGTGAGAAATGATTGTTAGAGGGCCTAGTAGCTTTTTATACAACTGGGCCAAAGTCTCAGAGAACCTAAGTAGACTGCTTTATAGACATTGAAGTACATTTCTTTTGCAACGTAGTCAATGTTGTACTATGAGAAACGCAGCAGCCAATATTGCACAGCAAACTCCACAAATAGCGATAGCGACCCGATATTTTGTGATGCTGGACTAAGGGATAAATATCCCTTTGACGGATATCCCTTGAAGAGGGCACTGGGGATTACTTCCTGCTTTTCTTCAAAATAGTGCCATAGGATCTTTTACGTCCACCTGAGCAGGCAGATGGAGCCTTGGTTTAACATCTCATTCAAAAGATAACATTTCCAGCAGTGCAGTGCCCCTCGGTACAGCATTGGAATGTTAGCCTTGATTTTTGTACTTGAGACTTGAAGTGGGGCTTGAACTTAGAGCCTTGAGAATCAAGGCCAACTGAGCCATGGCCGACACTTAAAAAGATGAAACCAAGGTAGAGAGATGGAGAGAGGTAGAAATGGCTTGAGTTCTAGGCAACTCAAGGTACGGCCACAAATGGTGGAGCGTTTAAAATCAGGAAGCTCAAGAGGTCAGAATTGGAGGTCTGCCGATATCTCAGAGGTTTGCAGGGCTGGAGGAGATGACAGAGGTAGGAGGCTGGATTTTCAATCAGCGGTTGGGAACCCGATGCCCAGATCATTTATGAGTCCTGACATACATTGTGTCAGCTTCAGTGATGCAACATGATTTTTCACTTACAAAAAGCCTAATTGGCCCAGGGGCCCATTGGTGCCCAATTAACAGTACCCAGTTACAGCCTGGAGGTGGGGCTAGTGACCTCAGGTCTCTGCAGAGCAAGTGTCCGAGACCAACTGCCCCGACCCGTTAACTCGGACCCCCATGACAGTCCCCTACCTGCAGCCGTCAAGTTCATCACCGCCCTGAATCTATATGCTATGGAGTCGTTCCAGGGATCAGCTGCAGACCTGAGTGGCATCTCGCCTTTAATTGCCTGCTATTTGTCTTTTCAAAGGGCCCATAGTTACTGGGTCTCACCTCCAGGCTGTAACTGGGTATGTTAATTGGGCACAAATGGGCCCCTGGGCCAATTAGGCATTTTGTAAGTGAAAAATCATGTTGCATCACTGAAGCTGACACAATGTATGTCAGGACTCATAAATGATGAGTCCCGACATACAAAAACAATGGTTTCAGTCTTCCCAATATTTAATTGGAGGAAATTTCTGCTCATCGATTACTGGATGTTAGATAAGCAGTTTGATAATTTAGCAGTGGGGGAGTGAACGACATGGCGGTCAGGTACAGCTAAGTGTTGTCAGCATGCATGTAGAAACTAATACTGTGCTTTTGGATGATGTTGCCAAGGAGCAGAGTGTCGATAAGCAATAGGAGGAGGCCAAGGGTTGATCCTTGTGTGACACCAGAGGTAACAGTATGGGAACAGGAAGGAAAGCCATTGACAGTGATACTCACTATGATTAGATAAATGAGAATGGAACCATATGAGAGCAGTCCCACCCAGTGGTATGACAGTGGAGAGGTGCTGCAGAGGATGGTGTGATCAACCATGTCAAAGGCTGCAGACAGTTTGAGAAGGACAAGGAGGGAAAGTTTTCCTTTGTCACAGTCACATTGGATGTCATTTGCGACTTTGGTTACAATTGTTTTGGTACTTTGACGAGCTGGGAATTTGATTAGAAGGGTTCAAACATAGAGTTCCAGGAAAGACGAGGACAGATTTAGGAAGCTACAAAGAGTTAACGGATTTGAGAAGAGAGGGAGTTTGGAGATGGGATGGTAGTTTGCAAGAATTCAATCCTTGGATTTTTGAGGAGAGGGTGATGATGACAGATTTAAAGGACAAAGAGACAACACTGAAGAGGGAGAACCACTTACAATGTCAGTTAATATGGTGACTAGGAGGGAGAATCAGGTGATCAGCAGTTTAGTGGAAATAGATTCAAAGAAACAGGAGGTAGGTCTCAGACAAGATAATCTCAGAAGGGGCTTGAGGGAGATAGGGAAGAAACTAGAGAAATATGTGAGTTCAGGTCTAGGGTGGGGGGGGAGCATCGTTGAAAGTTTGGCCAGGTGGGCTAGTGGAAAAGAGGGACACAGAGAGGCAATTGGTCAAACGGTCTCAATCTTAGTGAAGGAAGTCCATGAGCTGCTCGTATTTATTTTTGGAGCTGAGGGTGGAGGAGACTGGGAGAGGTGTCATATATTCCATGAATATTTATTAGTGTAAAGCTTTTAAAAAAAATTATGTTCTACCTACAAGATAATGACAGTGGCACTTGAGAATCTCTAGGCACCCGGTTCACATTTGTACAAAGGCATGCAACAGCCAGCTTTGAGCAGTTGTGATTGAGGTCAGCGGTTTTCCTTGTTGAACTTTGCAGCATAAGGGAGGGGAACAGGAGAATGACAGCTTGCATGGAGGTTTGGGACTAGAAAGTCCCAAGAGTCAGTGGTGAAAGGAATGGAGTGTGTGGAGTGGGGCTGGGAGCACAGAGGAGGGAAGAGGAAAGGGCCTGGTGTCCTGTGGGTGTGGGAATAGTCTAAGTAAGAAAATGGGGGTGGGGGGGGGTGGCCTAAAGTGTGATGTAAGTAATGTCCACATGTGGATCTATCTCAGGGTGTTGGCTGGCAGAGTCCTCACAAGGCTGTCAGTTCACGTACAACATTTCAATTATCCTCGCTGAGCGTGACCTTGGACAATGTCCTTTGCAATGCAGAGGAGGGAGGGCCAGCTGAGCCTGCAAGTTCAGCTATGTCCCACAGAGTGGTGAGTACAACAATGGACACTAACATGAGCATTCAATAAAGAGTGAACACAAAATCACAACATTGTTTTTTCCACGATAAAGAAATATCCCTGATTATCCTGTGATCATCATTGCGTGCCAACCAGAGGTGTGCCAGCACATTTAACTCTCTAAGCTCATCTCAACAAGTAATGATGATGCAAACATGAATAAAGTGAAAGCAATGTAATCAGTGATATTTACAAGTGAAATTCAAACTTGAAAATTACCTGTGCCACCTTTGTGTTCTCTGTAAGTCTTATGTTAAAAGTAATGGAGTGGGGCTGGAAAGTTTTGGCTGTGATGCAGAGTCTCCCTATTTGACCAAGAGGCTTATTTATAGTCCACCTGTAGCTGCAGCGTTGTCGGCTGATGGCAGGTTTCACCACTGAAAAGCAACCCCCACTGTGTGATTGCACGTGTCGCCCATGCACACCACCGGCATTTTAATTTTAATTAGAATCATGTGCGAACGTGCAAAAAGCAAGAGAGCGGAAGCAGTGCACTCTTCCTGTTCTGTCATTGGGAACATTGTGCCATGGTTCAAATTCTGCCCAAAGGGCTGAATACTGGAGTACGCCTTTTTTGGGCATCTATGTCATGATTCGTGTCTCGCCCGTGTTGATCCTGATGGAGGTAGGCAACACTGAAATTTTATGCTGCCGCCTCATTAAAATGATGGTGGTGTGCAATCTAACATGACCTGTGCTGCTAGCTGAAGGCATGTACAACAGTGGGCCTAAGGGAGGGACAGAGGCCAGCATGTGTTTTATCTAGCCTCCAACCCTTAAAGTCAGTCTGTCCCTCTTAAAGGGAAATTTCACTAGTTAACCAAAGGCTCAAATTGATACAGTTAAATTGAAGGGCCACCAAACATCAGGCCAATGAGAAGGCTAGGCTTAAAGTCTCTCAGATGCCGTAAAGGAGGCAATAGTACCGGAAGTCAACTTAAAGAGAAAGGCCATGTTTCCTCATGAAGCCAGGAGACCCCATCTTTAAACCCTCCAAAGTGAGTTGGAGCAAATGGGAAGGGAGATAAAGGCCCAGAGTCTGGCCCCAAGGACCCTGGCAGCAGTGCCACAAGAAGTTTAATGAACTCAAATGGTCAAAGTTAGTGAATGCAGTTTCACATTATTCCTCAAGCCCATCAAAGCACCAGTCTCTCACACTGCTCAGTGCACCATACCCCAACGACTCACCCAGCAGCACTCAGTGCTCGCGTTTAACATTCACATAATCCAACTCACCCAAATACAACTTCCACAGATGTCAGCCTCATACCCACCTTTCACTGGTTCCACGTACCTCCAACCATTCAGCTATGGCAAATCACCCAAAGTGCCACACAATCATTGACTTTCTGCCTTCTCTCTTACAGAACAAAATTTCCCATAACAAGATGGAGAACCAGGGAAACAGGGTGGGTGGGGTGGGTGCCATGCTGGCTCTACTCATATTCCGTTCTGTTTTTGTGTGAAACAATTCCAAAAACAATGGGTTCAGTCTTCCCAAATACTTAACTGAAGGAATTTTTTTGCTCATCCAGTTATGGATGTTAAATAATCTGTCAGACAATTTGGCAACAGAAGCGGAATTTTGAGAGGAGGTAGTGAGACAGACGGGCAAGACAGCTTGAGATGGATAAGGAGGGAAAGCTTGCCTTTGTCATAGTCACATTTAATGTCATTTATGACTTTGGTGAGAGCTGTTTCGGTACTGTGACAGGGGTGAAAACCTGATTGGAGGGATTCAAACTTGGAGTTCTGAGACCAATGGGAATGGAGTTGGAAGGTAACAATGTGTTCGAGGACTTTCAAGAGGAATGCGAGCTTGGAGATAGGATGGTAATTTGCCAGGGTTGTGGGGGCGATCAAAGATTATTCTTTTAGGAGAGGGGTGTGATGATAGATTTAAAGGAATGAGGGATAACACCCTAAGAGAAAGAACTGTACAGTATTGGCTACCACGGGGTGAGAAAGTTGGGTAATCAGCAGTTTAGCGGGAATAGGATTGAAGGAACATGGAGATGGGTCTCACGGACAATATAAGCATTATAGGTTGCTGTTGTTGCAATTGCACTTGACATTTACAAGGTAATCTACAAAGATTCATGTGCAATCTGCTGGTCAATGACCATCTGAAGACATAAATATCTATGGTAGACTAATGGAATAATTTATGCAAAAGAGAATCATTTATAGAATACACAAATGAATTTGTTACTCTCCAGAAGATTGCATCTGAATCTACCAGAGGAATCCTGCAGTAAAAAATATTAATGGCCAATCGGACATAGAAGCATTCTCCAGCTAAGGAAAGGTTGAGCAAATTGGGCCTATACTCAGTGAAGTTTAGAAGAATGAGAGGTGATTTTATTGAAACATATAAGATTCTGAGGGGGCTTCAAAGGGTAGATGCTGAGAGGATGTTTCCTCTTGTGGGAGAGTCTAGATCTAGGGGGCAGAGTTTAAAATAAGGGGTCTCTGACTTAAGATGGAGATGAAGAGGGAATTCTTCTCTTAATGGATCATTAGTCTTTGGAATTGCTTACACAGGCAGCATTTGAGGCTGGGTCATTGAATCTATTCAAGGCTGAGCTAGACAGATTTTTGATCTGCAAGGGAGTCAAGGGTTATGAGGGGCAGGCAGGAAAGTGGAGTTAAGACTAAAATCATATAAGCCATGATCTTAAGCAATGGAAGAGCTGGCTCAAGGGGCTGGATGGCCTACTCCTGCTCCTATATTTTATGCTCTTATGATCTTTCAGTAGAAGTAGGGAATGAGCCAATTAAGAGCCAATTGAGTGGGGTTCCAAGGGTTGTCTAAGGACATTCCAGAAATGCCTTCAAGCTCCTGCCGACACATAGGAAGGGGGTGGATGGTCTAAGCACCTATCCCCAACCTCACACCTCCCCACCCCATTTTGAGATTGTAGTTTGAGATTTGGTTGCAAAAAGACAGAAACTTAACAGCTCTGATTTCTGCCATGTTTTCTGAACATCTAAATGGGAATTCCACTACATTTTTGGCAAAACCTTCACACAATATCCAGACTGACACCCATATTCTAATAATTAGTTAACTTGGTACAACTTAAAAGTATGCTAAGTTGTGGCTCTCCTAAAACCCAAGCCTACTAAATGCAGAACAATGGTGCATCACTTTTTCTTGAACACTACAAAGAAATTAATTATAGAAAAGAATGACTTTTTAATCTTATTTTTTACTTCTTTCAGTCGAGTTCTCTGTCCAAATTCACAGTCAAAAGTTATCATTATTATAAAATGTTAAACACCTTATTTAATAATGACATTTAAGATTAGAAGAGGACAGTTCCAAGAGCAGAGCAAAAATAGCAACACTCACCTGCTCCGATGTATAAGCCACCAGCTTTGACATGATCATGACTTCTTCGAGATCGGGACAGTTAGCTTGAATTTGTGTAACCATCTTCTTCCTTGCAGAAAGAAGTGCCACCAATGTACTTTCACTGGCTGTGCCCTGAATAAAGAATTAATGATCATGAATTGCCAGTGGTTAAACAGTCACATTGTTTGGCTCCTGAGAGTGCGGTTTTCCATACCACAAATACGATTTTGGCTTGAAAATGGTGTCCATGGCACATCTTGCTAACAACACTCACATCCCATGAATGGATCAATTTAAAGGCACATACTTCTGGTGTAAGGTGCACCAGACAACATTTTGGTGAGGATGATCATGCATTTGCAGGGAGTATCCACCTGAGTATGCAGGGTAGGCAGATTATAACATCCATCAATTGGTCACACTAATTTGATGCTAGCACTGCCACCTTGGAACTCGATGCTCCAGCTAAAACCTTTTTATTTTTATTTACTATTTTACTGGATGTGGGCATCGCTGCCCAGGCCAGCATTCATTGCCCATCCCTAATTGTCCTCGAGAATGGGGTGGAGAAGGAGATATCCTGGTTTATATGTTGCCTGCATCAAAACAATGGGAGTATTTGAGCCTTTTTCAATTTTGTGGCACTACTTACAAAAATTGGAAAAGTGTCAAAGGCTCTATTCATGAGTTAATAATGTCACATTATGTAAGAGGGATGTTTAACAATGTGCATTCAAAAGCCACTTCTTAATTGGTCTTTTAATACAGACTGTGGTCTTCCTAGATTAGTTGCAGATTTGTAGATCTAATGGGTTAGATATCCTTCCATTAAACCACCTGAAAACAGGTGGTGTAGATATAGTTGTGGGAAATTTATAGAAATCAGGTTGCTGGTTTTTAAAAATCCATAAAAGAGGAGAAAGGATTTTGGTGTTATACATTACACTGATTACCAAAAAAGAGGCAGAGATGATGGGAGGGGTTTTCATGGAGTCATAAACGCTCCAAAGTTATGCAAAAATAATGGACAGGGCCTGATTCCAGTATTCCCGTCCCCATTTCCGATGCCTCCAATTTTCGATGGCACTGGATAAGGGTGCGGCTATCAAGCCTGCACCCTGCAGTCCCTTCGTGGCTGGCTCAACTGAAGGGGTAGACATTTTCTAGCCATCCACAATTTTTGTGGAACAGGGCCAGCTTCTCCAGGACTTGTGGGCCCTCCAGAGATTTTTTGTCCCACAGTTTTGATCCAAGAACCTTCAGAAAGGTAAAGTCAAAAGATCTTACCCATGCCCCATTTCCCTTCCATGCCAACTCATGTTCCCAATGCCCCCATGGCCTCTCAAACCCTCCATGACAACTTATGACACTTCCATGCCAATCCATCCAGTATATACAATCTACAAAACCAACAAACCCCATAGTAACAACGGGACGTGTGAAAAATCAGCCATTCACAATTGTTACCATAGAGCTCATTGGTTCTATTATATACTGGACGAATCAGCATGGAATTGCCATGGAGGGCATGAGGGTGATGGGGGGTCGATGGGTTGGCATGAGTTGGCATGGAAGGCAAGAGGAGTCTTTGGGGTGTGTGGGGCATGAGTTGGTATAGAGGACATAAGGGGCTACTGGGCTGGGTAGGGGGCATGAATTGGCGTGGAGGGTATGAGGGCGATGGGGGGTGGATGGGTTGGCATGAGTTGGCATGGAAGGCAAGAGGAGTCTTTGGGGTGTGTGGGGCATGAGTTGGTATAGAGGACATAAGGGGCTACTGGGCTGGGTAGGGGGCATGAATTAGCGTGGAGGGTATGAGGTGCCATTGGAAGTGGGTGGGGAGCATGAGTTGACATTGAAATTGCATGGGGGATAGAGTGGCATTGAGAGTGGCTGGGGGTGATGAAGTGTGAGGGGCGAGGGCTAGAGGGTCTAAAATGTAAGAAAACAACTGGGATAAAGTCCCAGAGAACCAAGGAAGGCCTTTTAACCCACCCATCTCAAACACACTGTTTCTCACAGATAGAAGAACATCATGAGCATCCTGGGTGGGTATGGCTTCCTGCTGAGAATCTTTCTCTCCATCTTTTTCTTCCCTCTTTCAGCTACCTGATGTGCTCTGTGTTGCCACTGCTTATTCTCTCTGTCATGCTGTTGCCCAAGTGGGAAAGGCCAGCATGAGAGCAAGAAGGAGAATTCAAACAGCAGGCGACTGGAAGCTCGAGGTAACATTTGCCAACTGAACGGGCATGTTCTGCAAAGCAATCACCCATTCTGCATTTGGTCTCTGTAATATAGAAGAGACCACATCGTAAGCAGTGAATATAGTAACTTAATTGAAAGAAGCATCTTGGATGGTGAACAGGGAGGAGGTAAGAGGGCAGGTGTGCATCACCTGTGCTTGTATGGGAAGGTGCCGTAGAAAAGGGAGGGAGTATTGGGGTGACCAAGGAGTGGACCAGGGTGTTATGGATGGAATGGTCCCTTCAGCATGCTGAAAGGGGAGATGATGGCATCAGGCTAGCATGATGGAAATGGTGGAGTATGATCTGTTGAATACTGGCGGGGTGAAAGGTAAAGACAAGATGAACCGTATCATGATTTTGGGAAGGTTGGGAGGGGCAAGAGCAAAGGTGCGTGAAATAGAACAGGCATGTTAGATGGTCCTATCAACCACTGGGGTTAGGAGGTGCTCCTTGGTTGAGAAAAACAGAAGATGTATCAGAATTTGGAATTTGGAAGAAAAGTTGATGACATTTTTCAGGGGGCCTGAGTAGGACTGGAACAAAGAATGCTCGACTTATCCCACAAAAAGGCAGCCATAACTATGACTCCTGCAGGTACCATAAAAACACCTTTTTTTGGAGGAGGTGAGTGGAGCTGAAGGAGATGTTGTGTAATTTAAGGACAAATTCAACCAGGCGGAAAGAAGTGATGGAGGTTGGGGACAGGTTGGGCCACATTCAAAGAAGAAGCAAAGGTTCCTCGACTATCATGGTGGGGGATGGAGGTGTAGAGCGATTAGGTGTTCATGGTGTAGAGAAGATGGTTAGGACCAGGAAATTGGAAACTGTTAAAATGATAGAGAGCATCAGAAAAGTCACAGATATGGGTGGAAAGAGACTGGACAAAAGAAAAAGAAATAGAGTCCAGAAGGGAAGAGATCAGTTCACCGGGGCAGCATCAGCATCATGCTGAGCTTATTATATTCATTCAAGTTGATGTGGTAATGTAATGGTTGCTTCAATTTTAGAATCTCTGGAATGTTTTTTATTGATATAATAATATTTTTAAAAACCATGATAGCAATGGCAATATGTCTGCCTCCATCAGGGTGATTTGGAGTGTTCATTACAAGACATAGCAGTGTTAATACTGCAGCTGAGCAGTGCACAATTTTGTCATTGCAGCTATCTGTAATTAATACCATCGATCATCCACAATCCCAACCAATTGACAATGTTCACTCATTTCCAGAGTGTGTCATGCAGAAGACACCAGATACAATATACAAAGAATAATTTTAAAAAGTGGATGGATAATTAAAGTTTATTTCTACTGTTCTGTGAGTCAACAACAAGGAGGGAATTGATGGTGTAGTGGCATTGTCACTGGACCATTAATCCAAAGACGCAGGGTAATGCTGGGTTTGAATCCTGCCATGGCAGATGGCGAAATTAAAAGTCCAATGGTGACCCTGAAACCACTGTTGATTGATGAAAAAGCAACAATGTCCCTTTAGGGAAGGAAATCTGCCATCCTTATCTGGTCTGGCCTACATGTGATTGCCCCTGAAATGGCCTAGCAAGCCATTCAGTTGTAACAAACAGCTATAAAGACAAAAAAAGGCATTGACCTAGGCACCAGAAATGACAATAGCAATCGCAGCTCTGTCGACCCTGCAAAGTCCTCCTTACTAACATCTGAGGGCTTGTGCCAAAATTGGGAGAGCTGTCTCACAGACTAGTCAAACAACATAATCATTCTCACGGAATCATATCTTACAGATAATATTCCAGGCATCACCATCCCTGGATATGTCCTGTCCCACTGGCAGGGCAAGCCAGCAGAGGTGGCAGCACCATGGTATACAGTTGGGAGGCAGTTGCCCTGGGAGTCTTCAACATTGACTCCTCACCCCATGAAGTCTCATGGCATCAGGCCAAACATGGGGAAGGAAACCTCCTGATGATTATCACGTACCGCCCTCCCTCAGCTGAGGAATCTGTGCTCCTCCAAGTTGAACATCACTTGGAGGAAGCACTGAGGGTGGCAAGGGCACAGAATGTACTCTGGGTGGGGGACTTCAACGCCTAGCACCAAGAGAGGCTTGGTAGCACCACTAGTGACTGACTGAGCTGGCCGAGTCCTAAATGACATAGCTGTTAGACTGGGTCTGCAGCAGGTGGTGAGGGAAAAACATACTTGACCTCATACTCACCAACTTCCCTGCTGCAGATGCATCTGTCCATGACAGTATCAGTAGGAGTGACCACCGCACAGTCATTGTGGAGATGAAGTCCTGCCTTCACATTGAGGATACCCTCCATCTTGTTGTGTGGCACTACCATTGTGCTAAATGGGATAGATTTTGAACAGATCTGAAACTAAGTCATCCATGAGGCGCTGTCAGCCATCAGCAACAGCAGAATTCGACTCAAACACAATCTGTAATCTCATGGCCCAGCATATCCCCCACTCTACCATTACCATCAAGCCAGGGATCAACCCTGGTTCAATGAAGAGTGCAGGAAGGCATGCCAGGAGGACCAGGCATACCTAAAAATGAAGTGTTAACCTGGTGAAGCTATAAAACAGGACTACTTGCATGCCAAACCACATACTCAGGGAGTGATACACAGATCTAAGCCATCCCACAACCAACGGATCAGGTCTAAGCTCTACAGTCCTGCCATATCCAGTCGTGAATGGTGGTGGACAATTAAACAACTCATGAGGAGGAGGAGGAGGAGGCTCCGCAAATATCCCCATCTTCAATGATGGAGGAGCCCAGCATATCAGTGCAAAAGATGAGGCATTCGCAACAATCTTCAGCCAGAAGTGCCGAGTGGATGATCCATCTCAGCCTCCTCTGGAGGCCCCCAGGATCACAGGTGCCAGTCTTCAGCCAATTCAATTCACTCCATGTGATTTCAAGAAACGGCTGAAGGCACTGGATACAGCAAACGCTATGGGCCCTGACAACATTCCGGCAATAGTACTGAAGACTTGCGCTCCAGAACTTGCCGCGCCCCTATCCAAGCTGTTCCAGTACAGCTACAACACTGGCATCTACGCGGCTATGTTGAAAATTGCCCAGGTATGTCCTATACACAAAAATCAGGACAATTCCAACCCGGCTAATTACCGCCCCATCAGTCTACTCTCCATCATCAGTAAAGTAATGGAAGGGATCATCAACCATGCAATCAAGCAGCACTTGCTTAGCAATAACCTGCTCACTGATGCCCAGTTTGGGTTCCGCCAGGGCCACTCAGCTCCTGACCTCGATACAGCCTTGGTTCAAACATGGACAAAAGAGCTGAACTCCCGAGGTGAGGTGAGAGTGACTGCCCTTGACATCAAGGCAGCATTTGACTGAGTTTGGAATCAAGGAGCCCTGGCAAAACTGGAGTCAATGGGAATCAGGGAGAAAACACTCCGCTGGTTGGAGTCATACCTAGCACAAAGGAAGATGGTTGTGGTTGTTGGAGGTCAGTCATCTCAACTCCAGGACATCAATGCAGGAGTTCCTCAGGATAATGTCCTAGGTCCAACCATCTTCATCAATGGCCTATCTTCCATCATAAGGTCAGAAGTGGGGATATTCGCTGATGATTGCTGAACATTCAACACCACTCGAGACTGCTCAGATACTGAAGTTGTCCATGTCCAAATGTAGCAACGCTGGGACAATATCTAGGCTTGGACTGACAAGTGGCAAGTAACATTCATGCCACACAAGTGTCAGGCAATGACCATCTCTAACAAGAGAGAATCCAACCATCACCCCTTGATATTCAATGGCATTACCATCACTGAATCCCCCACTATCAACATCCTGGGGGTTACCATTGACCAGAAACTAAACTGGACTCACCATATAAATACTGTGGCTGAAAGTGCAGGGCTGAGGCAAGGAATCGTGTGACAAGTAACTCGCCTCAAGACTCCCCAAAGCCTGTCCACCATCTACAAGGCACAAGTCAGAAGTGTGATGGAATGCTCCCCATTTGCCTGGATGAGTGCAACTCCTACAACACTGAAGAAGCTGGACAGTATCCAGGACAAAGCAGTCCGCTTGATTAGCACCACTTCCACAAACATTCACTCCCTCCACCATTGACGCACTGTAGCAGCAGTGTATAACACCTACAAGAAACATTGCAGGAATTCACCAAGGCTCCTTAGACAGCACCTTCCAAACCCACCACCACTGCTACCTAGAAGGACAAGGGCAGCAGACAGATGGGAACACCACCACCTGGAAGTTCCCCTCCAAGTCACTCACCATCCTGACTTGGAAATATATCGCCGTTCGTTCACTGTCGCTGGGTCAAAATCCTGGAACTCGCTTCCTAACAGCGCTGTGGATGTACCTACACCACATGGACTGCAGCAGTTCAAGAAGGCACCTCACCAACACCTTCTCAAGGGCAACTAGGGATGGACAATAAATGCTGGCCCAGCCAGCGAAGCCCACACCCGTGAATGAATTAAAAAAAAGGTTCAAATTTCAGATTAGTGTTAAAAATTTAAAGGGAAGTTTAGAAGAAACTTTTCATACTAAGAATTTTTAGAATAACAGATTGAATTATCGCCTGTCTATTGAGGCTGAGTCAATCATTATATTTGAAAAGTAATGATGTAAACACATGTAAAATATTAAAGGATATGATGAAATAGTAGGGAAATGTGTTTGATCAGATAGCTGCATTGAAGTGCTAATACTGGTGTGGATTTTGCATTTGATTTGCTGTTTAATTTAGTTTGCTATTTCACTTCATTTAGGACCTTGTTGCCACTCAAAGAACTTGACTTAGGGTGCTGTGGGAGGGAACTTGATAACGAAACAGAAAACTGTCAATGGAGACCAGCCTCATTTTGTGGAATTATTATGAATTTGCTCTCTCAATGAAGAGCTTCGCCACAAGAATTTGGGCACAGATTTTCACTTATTAATATTCATTAAATTCCTTTGAACTGGAAAGATATGACCAAAGGAATGTCGGGAAAAGAAAATGTGAGATAACACACAGCTGATACCAAATTGACCCAATTCATTCTATACTTGAACTATCAAATACTATATTATTGATTGATTAATTGGATGTGCATTTTCTTTTGATACGGAACATTTGAATTAGAAAATGAACTTTCATTAGCTACACTTGTCCATGGACATCAATGCAGGAGCTCCTCAGGGAAGTTTCTGAGGCCTAACCATCTTCAGTTGCTTCATCAATGACCTTTCCACCAACATAAAGTCAGAAGTGGGGATGTTCACTGATGATTGCACAGTGTTCAGTACCATTTACAACTCCTCAGACATGGAAGCAGCTTGTGCCTGCATGAAACAAGACCCCTAGACACCATCCAGGCTTAGGCTGCTAAGTGACAAGTGTCATTGACATTGAAGTGCATTATCATTGCTGGATTCCCCATCATCAGCATCATGGGGATTACCATCGATGAGAAAATTAACTGGAAAAGCCATATAAATACTGTGACTTCAGGAGCAACTCAGAGATTGGGAATTCTGTGGGCAAAATTGCCTGGTCCCGTTGCAGCGGGCACCATGTCAGGCAGGGGGACCAATATGGCAAGAAGACCAAAAATTGGTTTCATGACATTGTGAAACCAGTTTGCAATTGTCTGCTCCAGCCATCAATGGCAGGCCGTGTTCCCCACTGTTGCATGTCAGGAACATAATTTCAATACTTTAGAATCTCATTATAAGCCCTGCTCACCGGAATCATACCCCAACCTCAAATTTACTACCCAAATCGGTGTGACTTCAGAATGGCATGCTTCATGACTGCCTTTAAAAGTGCACCTGATAAGTTGAACTTCGAGGGAAACTTGGAGGTTAGTGCACAAAACCTTGCACAGCGTTCATGAGCATCGACTGTCTGACATCAAGGAAGAGACGCTGAGCATTCGGGAGGGGCACAGGCAAGTTCGGTACGGGTCAGGCTGGGGGCATGGGGGGTGGTGGTGAGGGTGTGCGCAAGGCAGCACAGACTGAAGGAAGTACTTAAGCATATGCTGTGTGGTCAGGGATGGGGCTGGGTAGAGGGGTTGAGGGAAGAGGTATGCACTTGGAGAAGCTTGTTAGCAGCAGCTCCATTGACATGGTTGGAGTCAGGCCTCTGAAGATTTTCTGCCCATTCAAGCAACGCAAAAGCATGAAAGTGCCACCAAATGCTTCAGAACTTTACACCCTCGAACAAAGACTGCACATTAATGTGCATTTTAGGGGGCAGCAAAACAATAGGACAACGGGCCAGCTGGGCAAGTTGTAGAATCCCCTTATGAAAGGTGGCTATGGCACAGTCACTGATAGAGATGCTCACTGGTGAAGTTTGGACTAGTATCCATTATGGTTCAAGCTAACAGTGCAGTCTTGCAGTGTGGATTAGGAGAATGTCTGTGCCTGAGCTGAGAGAACGGCATGTAGTCCAGTGGGCAAAGCTGCCGCCAATCGAAGGTGGGTGGGGTTTTGGACAGCCATGAAGCGCACTGCACACTGGCCATCAAGTGGTGGCCAGCACTCTCCTGCACGCATGAAGGGGTCTTCAAGACTTAACCAAGAGCGACCCATGGGTCTCTCTCTTTGATCCTGCAGGAGGACATTAGGATCACGGAGCCTGGTGATTTAATGGTATGACTCATGGCTTACAGGGAGCAGAGAAGGAGGAGAAGAGGGTGGTGGAGACACCTGGCTTGGCAAAGGGAGGAGCACCTCCCTCAAGATGAAGGGGTGGCAGGGCCCACTGCATACAGCTGAAGATCCACAGATGGCTGTCGCTTGAAGGCTCCTCGCTAGACCCAAGGTCAATAGATGGCACCTGTCATTTCTGCAATGACTTAGAATCAGTGTGGGTGAAGATTGTCCATATCTAGGGAACTGGTCAGTCATATGTGCCTCTGCTGCACTGGGGCACCACGGGGACATGGAGGGCATCCACTGCCAGTGGCCAAGAAAGAGACCACGTTGCTCAATTTATATGTCAGTGGCTCCTTCCAGGGCTCCACAGGTGATCTGTGGATCAGACTCCACGCACAAGGATGCATCCAGGAGGTCACAGACACCATCTTTGTGAAGGCACAGAATTTTGCGCATTTTGACCGGGATCAAGAAAGCCAGGAAGCAAGAATGCTGGGATGTGCTAGATCTCTGTTTTTCCATAGGTGCAGGGTGCCATCAATTGCACTCACATGGTGTTTAGATCTCCATGGAATCAAGCAGTCAGCTACGTCAACGACAAGGGCTTCCACTTGCTGCACGTTCAGCTGGTGTACGACCACCACTAATGCATCCTACAGGTCTGTGCATGATTGCCAGGAAGAGTCCATGGTTCCTACATTCTTAGCAGGTCTCAGAGCCCTGACATCTTCCAGGGTCCAGAGATCTGCAGGGTTGGCTCCTCAGAGACAAGGGCTACCAACAGAGGCTGTGGCTGATGACGCCCGTGTGGCGGTCTCAGACTGCAGCAGAGCTATGGTGTAATGAGGCTCATGTCATGACCTGGACTTGGTGGAGCAGACGATAGGCATCTTGAAAATGAGGTTCTAGTGCCTCAATAGGTCTGGTGGAGCACTGCAATACAGTCCACCGAAGGTGTTGCATATCATCATAGCTTGCTGCATGGTACACAACCTGGCACTGCAAAGGGGAGAGGACCTGGCTGAGAAGGAGGTGGAAGAGCTACTCCTGTCCTCCGATGAGGAGGACGTTGAAGGGGATGGCTGTGATGAGGTCCTCGATGGCGAGGATGCTGGTAATGAGGCCATCGTGCTGGCCAGATGAGGCAGGTGTGCTCAGGAGGCCCTCATGGCTCCAAGATTCGTGGAGGATGATGATGAGATGCAATGAGAGCAATCCTGACCTCCTCAACTTGCATCTATGAATGTTTGACTCCTGTATGGTTGATGGCAACGCACACACCCTCAGTGCTCAGGGTCTTGCCATGGAGACACAGCGGTGGCCCTAAGAGGCGCTAGATTCCAGGAGGATGATGATGATATGCAGTGAGGACACTCCATAGATCTTCACATTGCTTCTGTGAATGTCTGACTCTTGTATGGCTGAGGGCAGCTCACTTGCACTCTGTGATACACGCATACGAACATACCTCAACCCCACATTCTGTCCTACCCCCGTCAACCCTTCATCCTCTTGTTAATCAAGAATTTATCTAGGTTTGCCTTAAAAATATTCAAAGACTCTGCTTCCACCACCTTTTGAGGAAGAGAGTTCCAAAGACTCACAACCCTATGAGAGAAAAATGTCTTCTCATCTTTGTCTTAAATAAGTGGTCCCTTATCTTTAAACAGTGATGGCTAGTTCCAGATTCTCCCTCAAGAGGAAATATCCTCTCCGCATCCACCCTGTCAAGACCCCACAGGATTTTAAAGGTTTCAATTAAGTTGCCTAGTACTCTTCTAAATTCCAGCAGGTACAAGCCTAACCTGTCCAGCCTTCCTCATAAGACAACACACCTATTCCTGATATTAGTCTAGTAAACTTCATCTGAACTGCTTCTAATGCATTTTCACCTTTCTTTAAATAAGGAGACTAGTACTGTACACAATACTCCAGATGTGGTCTCACTAATACCCTGTACAACTGAAGCATAACCTCCCTGCTTTTGTAATCAATTTCCAGCACAATAAATGATAACATTCTATTAGCTTTCCTAATTACTTGTTGTACCTGCAGACTAACCTGTTGTGATCCATGCACTAGGATACCCAGATCCCTCTGCATCTCAGAGCTCTACAGTCTCTCACCATTTAGATAATAAGTTTTATTTTATTCTTCCTGCCAAAATGAACTATTTCACATTTGCCCATATTATACTCCATTTGCCAGATCTTTGCCCACTCACTTAACGTATCTATATCCCTTTGTAACCTCATGTCCTCTTCACAATTTACTTTCCTACCGATCTTTGTGTCGTCAGCAAATTTAGCAACCATTCCTTCGTCAGGGTCATTTATATTATTTATAAAATGTTGAGTTAAGTTGCAAAAAGTTGAGGCCAACTGTAGATCCCTGTAGATCAGGGTCATATCAAGGAGACGCAGCTGTGAAACTTTAAATGCACCTGATCCTTTGTCCGCCTTCAGCACCTGTCCCCTTCAGGAGCACAGCATTACGGGACACAGATGCTTAAGAGATGGGGGCCAACCCCACCTTAAAGGTACTGAGAGCACACAAAGAGAATGACGGAACTCTGTGACACCTGCACATGACATTCTGGCAGCAATGACAAGCACCATTGAGGTGCAGGCATCACTAATGTGTCCAAGGAGTGTGAAGCCAGACCATCACTTTGGTCTGAAGGTTACACACTGCACAGCGAAGAGACCCTCAACTGAAACACCTGCCTTTATCTATGCAGGAGCCAAGGTTTCATACCTGAGTGACACGAACATTGCCCATCATAATAAGGAGCCATAGGCAAGGAGACATTCTTGGGAGTTTATTTACAATAGTGAACAGTCTGTACAAGTGATTAATGCCCATTCCCAGGCTGTGCAATTACATCTTCTTAACTTTCGGAACCTTGCTGCTACATCTTGGTGCTCCGTCAACACCGACAGTGGAGGTGGAATCAGACTGCTGGCTGCTACGCCCTGTCTGTGATGGCCTTGGCGAGCATCCTTTGGAGAGCCGAGACCTGGATGGCCCCGGCCTGCTTTGGGTGCCCTGCTGTGGTGTGGGCCAGCTGCACCCCCCCTTGGCCTGTTGAGCTGAAGCTGCAGAGGATTTGGATCGGCCGAACATGCCCAAAGTCACCTGGGTGGATGACCCCGGGTTGTTGAGCTGCTGGTCCTCCGCCCTGTGGGTACCCAGTGGCCCCTGGCTGACTCCTTGAGGAGAAGGGGAAGCTGGAGTGAGATCGAGTTACCCTGCGGCCCTCTCTCTTTGACAGTTGGTGGTCAACAACGACATCAACAATGGAGTTCAGCCCCCGCTGCAGTGCAGGAGCAAAGTCCTGGACCAAGGCCTCCATGGCAGTCACTAACCTGCCTGTGCTGACCTTGATCTGCAACATGTGGCACTATTATCTTGGACTGAAGGCAGACGGATCCTCCATTCCTCCTTGCAATCTGAGGAGTGCGCCAGACATCCCTTCCTGATGTTCCAGTGATTGCCTTTGCATCTCCACCAACTGATTGAGGATCGAGTACAGAGACTCATCATCTGACTCGGACTCGGCCGATTTCTTGCCCCCAGCAGTCCTCCAAGTGTCGGCGATCAAGGATGTTCCTGCCGCCACCTGCTGTGGAACAGATTGTGTGGTGTGCTCACCAGATTGCAATTCCAAGGCTGTTCTACATCCAGGTCCCACCAAGGTGTGTGTAGCTGCACTGGTGGAGGGTGTAGTTGAGCACTGTGACAGGTCTTCAATGGTGCTGCCCTCAGGGTCCTCATCTGAGGTGCTCTCAGCACTGGGCTCAGGGTCATGACTGCCTGAGGTCGATATGTCAGATGTGCCTAGGAGAGAAAGTGGAGATTATTAGTGCTTGGCAGCCACATTGAACACAGAACAGTGGACCCAGTGTGGCGATGAGAGAGCAATAATATGGTGCAGAATCCTCGTGGGTGTTTGCCTGCCACTGACCTCACTGTTGTCGCAGGAATGGTCGATGTCCTCTCCAGCCAGCTCCGACAAGCAACACTTGAATGGAGTGAGGACCTTAATGTCCGGCATTGCATCCCCTGACTGGGACCTCTCCCAGTGATTGTGTGTGATCTTGTCCTGCATAAAGACAGATGGAGAGTGTGAGCAAGGCACATGCCAGGCCAAATGAGAAGGATGCCAGGTTTGTATGTGTGCTGAGTGGAGCCATGGACAGGATGATGAGGTGACCTCCAGAGGAGATGAGGCCAGTTGGAGATGTGAGGATGTGTGTGAGAGAGTGAGTGGTGATGTCCCTTGAGCTGGCAATGAGTGAGATGCCAGTGAATGTGTGATGGGATTGTGAGTGGGTAAGTTGAGATTGAGTGACTTACCCTGGCGACACCTATTAGATCATTCATCCGTCTTCTGCACTAAATGGCTAACCTCTTGTGTGCAGTGTTGGTACTGACCACCTCTGCCACCGCCTCCCAAGCCAGAGTGGTGAGACTGATGGGCCTCCTGCAGCCAGAGGGGGAGTAGATGACTTCATAGCAGGCCTCCACAGCATCCAGATGCATCACTGAACTGAGGTGCTGCAACTTTACTGGTTTTTGGGGCCATGTCTTCAGTGGAGTAGTCCTGGACTGCAAGTATTGAGAACTGTGTGCGTAACTGCAGTTTAAATATGGCACCCGGCATGAAGAAGCAGCGAAGTAACGGTGTGGTGGGCCAATCAGAGGGTGTTTGCCATGAATGCATAATTTATGAGGTGGGAAGGGGATGATACCGCCTGAAAACCTGCCTTTGCGGCCAGCAGATGAAACAACTTTTTTCACGTCCGCTACCACACAGTGCAAATCTGGGACAATTCTGCCCTGTGTCAGGTAACTCACCTTCTGACTTCCCAACGCTTTATAATGCACAAGTCAGGAATGTGATGGAATACTCTCCACTTCCCTGGGTGAATGCAGCTTCAACAACACTCAAACTGCTGGACACCATCCTGGACAAAGCAGCCCGCTTGACCAGCACTTCATCCATCACATTCAACATTCACTCCCTCTACCAACAACACACAGTACCAGTATTGTGTATAATCTATAAGATGCACAGCAGCAACTCGCCATGGTTCCTCCAACAGCACCTTCCAAACCCACAGCCTCTACTGCCAAGAAGAACAAGTGCAGCAGATGCATCAGTTAATATCAGGAATACTGAAGACCTCATTTTCGGTTCCTGTTCCAAACTCTGTTCCCCAGCTACTGACTTCAGATCTCTCCTGGCAATAGTCTAAGATTAACCCTGCTATCACATTTGATCCTGAGGTGAGTTTCTGACCTCATATCTGTGCCATTGATAAGACTGCCTGCTTCCCACCTCGGTAACATTGCCCCACTTTGCCCCTGTCTCAGCTCATCTGCTAATGAAACCTTCTTCCATGCTTTCATTACCTATAAATGTGACTATTCCAATGCACTTCTGGCTGGTCTCCCACATTCTACACTCCATAAATTTGAGGTCATTCAAAACTCAGCTGCCCATGTATTAATGTTGTTCAGCATGTTCCATTCCCCTAGCAACCCTATGCTCTCCAGCTTACATTGGTTCCCAGTCAAAGAATGGCTCGACTTTAAAATTCTCATTCCTGTTTTTAAATCCCTCCATGGTCATAAACCTTCCTATCTATGTAACTTCCTCCAGCCCCATATATAGAAACATAGAAAATAGGAGCAGGGGTAGGCCATTTGGCCCTTCGAGCCTACTCCGACACTCATAATGATCGTGCCTGATCATCCAACTCAATAGCCTGCTCCTGCTTTCTCCCCATATCCTTTGATCCCTTTTGACCCAAGAGCTATATCTAACTCCTTCCTGAAAACATACAACGTTTTAGCCTCAACTACTTTCTGTGGTAGCGAATCCCACACTCACCACTCTCTGGGTGAAGAAATTTCTCTTCATCTCAGTCCTAAATGGTCTACCCCGTATCCTCAGACTGCGACCCCTGGTTCTGGACTCCCCCACCATCAGGAACATCCTTCCTGCATCTACCCTGTCTAGTCCTGTTAGAATTTTATAGGTTTCTATGAGATCCCCCCTCATTCTTCTGAACTCCAGCTCAATCTCTCCTCATATGTCAGTCCTGCCATCCCAGGAATCAGTCTGGTAAACCTTCACTGCACTCCCTCTATAGCAAGAACATCCTTCCTCAGATAAGTAGACCAAAACTGCACACAATATTCCAGGTGTGGTCTCACCAAGGCCCCGTATAATTGCAGCAAGACATCCCTGTTCCTGTACTCAAATCCTCTTGCTATGAAGGCCAACATACCATTTGCCTTCTTAATCACCTGCTGTATCTGCATGCTTACCTTCAGCGACTGGTGTTCAAGGATACCCTGGTCTCATTGCACATTCCTCTCTCTCAATTTATAGCCATTCAGATAATAATCTGCCTTCCTGTTTTTGCTACCAAAGTGCATAACCTCACATTTATCCACATTATATTGCATCTGCCATGCATTTGCCCACTCACTCAGCTTGTCCAAATAACACTGAAGTATCTCTGCATCTTCCTCACAGCTCACCCTTCCACCCAACTTTGTGTCATCTGCAAATTTGGAGATATTACATTTAGTTCCCTCATCTAAGTCATTAATATATATTGTGAATAACTGGGGTCCCAGCACCGATCCCTGCGGTACCCCACTAGTCACTGCCTGCCATTCGGAAAAAGACTTCTTTATTCCTACTCTTTGTTTCCTGTCTGCCAACCAGTTTTCTATCCATCTCAATACACTAGTCCCAATCCCATGTGCTTTAATTTTACACATCGATCTCTTATGTGGGACTTTGTCGAAAGCCTTCTGAAAGTCCAAATAAACCACATCCACTAGCTCCCCCTCATCAACTCTACTAGTGACATCCTCGAAAAATTCCAGTAGATTTGTCAAGCATGATTTCCCTTTCATAAATCCATGCTGACTCTGTCCAATTCTGCCACTGTTTTCCAAGTGCTCAGCTATTAAATCTTTTATGATGGACTCTAGAATTATCCCCACTACCGACGTCAGGCTGACTGGTCTATAATTCACTGTTTTCTCTCTACCTCCCTTTTTAAATAGTGGGGTTACATTAGCTACCCTCCAATCTGTGGGAACTGTTCCAGAATCCATAGAATCTTGGAAGATGACCACCAATGCATCCATTATTTCTAAGGCCATTTCCTTAAGTACTCTGGGATGTAGATGACCAGGCCCTGGGAATTTATTGGCCTTCAACCCCATCAATTTCCCCAACACTATTTCCCTACTAATACTGATTTCTTACAGTTCCTCCCTCTCACTAAACCATGTGTTCCACAATATTTCTGGTATGTTATTTAAGTCTCCTTTGTGAAGACAGAACCAAAGTCTGTATTTAGTTGGTCAGCCATTTCTTTGTCCCCCATTATAAATTTCCCTATTTCTGTCCCCGCAAGCTTACTCTCGTACTCTATTTTCCCCTTCTTAATCAATCCCTTGGTCCTCCTTTGCTGAATTCTAAACTGCTCCCAATCCTCAGGCCTGTTGTTTTTTCTGGCCAATTTGTATGCCTCTTCCTTGGATCTAATACTATCTCTAATTTCCCTTGTAAGCCATGGTTTGGCCACCTTTCCTGTTTTACTTTTGTGCCAGACAGGAATAAACACTTGTTGCAGTGCACCATGCACTCCTTGAATGTTTGCCATTGCCTATCCACCGTCATCCTTTTAAGTAATGTTTCCCAATCCATCATAGCCAACTCGCATCTCATACCATTGTGGTATCCTTTATTAAGATTCAGGATCCTAGTTTCAGAATCAACATGTCACTTTCCAACTTGATGAAGAATTCTATCATATTATGGTCACTCATCCCCAAGGGGCCTCACACAACTAGATTGCCAATTATTTCTTTCTCATTACACAATATCCAGTCTAGGCTGGCCTGTTCTCTTGTTGGTTCCTCAACATATTGGTCCAGAAAACCAACGTATACACTCCAGGAATTCCTCCTCTACGGTATTGTTACTAATTTGATTTGCCCAATCTATATGCATATTAAAGTCACCTATAATTACAGACGTTCCTTTATTACATATGTCTCTAATTTCCTGTTTAATGCCATGCCCACCATCACCACTACAGTTTGGGGGTCTAGATACAACCCCACTAACATTTTTTGCCCCTTAGTGTTCCTCAGCCCCACCCATACAGATTCCACATCTTTCCTCACTATTGTGTTAATTTCCTCTTTAACCAGTAATGCATCTCCACTACCTTTTCCTTTTTGTCTGTCCATTCTAAATACTGAATACCCCTGGATGTTCAGTTCCTATCCCTGGTCACTCTGCAGCCATGTCTCCGTAATCCCGACTATATCATACCTGTTTACATCTATTTGCGCAGTTAATTCATCCACTTTATTGCGAATGCTCCTTGCGATAAGACACAAAGCCTTAAGACTTGTCTTTTTAACATTACTTGTCCCGTTCCCATTACTTTTCACTGAGGGCCTGTTTGATTCTTACCCTTGATTTCTCTGCCTATCACTTTTCTTATTCCCCCTTTTGCTTTTGTTCTATCCTTGATTCCCCCTCCTCTGACTCCTTGCATACGTTCCCATCCCCCTGCCATTTTAGTTTAACCCTCCCCAACCACTCTAGCAAATATTCCCCCTAGGACCTGAGTCCCAGTCCTGCCCAGGTGTAACCCGTCCAGTTTGTACTGGTCCCACCTCCCCCAGAACCGGTCCCAATGTCCCAGGAATCTGAAACCCTCCCCCTCACACCATATCTTCAGCCACATATTCATCCGATATATTCTGCTATTTCTACTCTGACTAGCATGTGGCACTGGTGGTAATCCTGCGATGACTACCTTTGAGGTCCTACTTTTCAACTTGCTTCCGAACTCCCTATATTCTGCTTTTAGGACTTCATCCCTTTTTTTACCTATGTCGTTTGTACCAGTGTGTACCATGACTATTGGCTGTTCACCCTCCCCCTTCAGAATGTCCTGCAGCCGTTCTGAGACATCCTTGATCCTAGCACCAGGGAGGCAACATACCATCCTGGAGTCTCGTTTACGGCCACAGAAACACCTATCTACTCCCCTTATAATTGAATCCCCTATAAATATTGCATTCCCACTCTTTTTACTCCTCCACTGTGCAGCAGAGCCAACTGTGGTGCAACAAATTTGGCTGTTGCTGCTTCCCCTGAGAGGCCATTCCCTCTAACCGTATCCAAAGTGGTATATCTGTTTTGCAGGGGAATAGCCACATGAGCTTCCTGCACTGCCTACTTAGTCCTCTTGCTCTGCCTGATGGTCACCCATTGTTTCCTGCCTGTGGACTCTTAGTCTGCAGTGTGACCACCTCTCTGTACGTGCTATCCACAATACTCTCCACCTCGCGGATGCTCCACAGTGTCCCCAGCTGCCACTCCATCTCTGAAATCTGGGCTTCCAGGACCTGCAGCTGGAGACATTTCCCGCACAGATGCTGGCCCCGGGAACTGGAAATGTTCCTGACTTCCCACGTAGAGCAGGAGGAGCACACCACAGCTTTAGGCTCTCCTGCCATGACTTTAAATTAAATTAAACATTTGGAAGATAGTTAATATCAAACAATATCAATTATTCTAGGGCCCTTCTCCCCTGTTCCTCATTGTTACAGAATATAGCCCTTGCAAAAGATGAACTACAAAATAAGACCTTAAAAACTAAGCGAAAAAAGTAGTAAATACTTACCTGACTATACTCACGGTTGTCAATGGATCACCTCGTTCCCTCCTCACTGAACTCCCTCAATCACCAAACTCCAACTTAAGCACTCTACTGCAGCCCAAAGCAGCACTCCAGTGCGGACAAAGTCAGCACTGTAAGATGGCCAGTTTTTATACTCACTGAATCTAGCCTCTGACAATCTATTTAAGCCAGTTATCTAATTAGCCGGTTGTAGCTGCAAGCAGAGCCCGTATAAACCCTGTTTTAAAGCTGGCTTAAAACTCACCTTCTTCCAATCCAAACAGCAACTTTTAGTTAATTACAAAATTAAAGAAAGACTAGACTTTAGATAGAAATTAACCCTTAAATTCCCTCAATCACCAAACTCCAACTTAAGCACTCTACTGCAGCCCAAAGCAGCACTCCAGTGTAGACAAAACCCCTCTGAGATATTTGCATTCCTATAATTCTGGCCTCTTGTACATTCTCAATTATAATTGCTCCAACAGTTGTGGTCGTGCCTTCAGCTGATAAGGTCCCAAGCTCTAGAATTCCCTTCTTAAGCCTCTCTGCCTCTTTACCTCACTTTCCTCCTTAAACAAGCTTTTGGTCATCTGACCTAATATCTCCTTATGTGATTTAGTGTTATACATTGTTTTGTAATGCTCCCTGTGAGTGTTTCATTACATTATAAACGTTGTATAATTATAAGCTGTTATTGTTAGAGGACCACCATCTCCAAGTTCCCCTCCAAGTCACACACCACCTGACTTGGAAATTTATCAGTGTTCCTTCATCATCACAAGGTTAAAATCCCCAAACTCCCTTCATAAAAGTGCTGTGGGAGTAACGACGGCATTTAGATAGCAGCAGTTGAAGAAGGCAGTCCACCACCACCTTCTCAATAGCAGTTAGGAATAGGCAATAAATGGTGACCATGCTGGAAATGCTCATATTCCATGAATGAATGAAGAAAATCTTTGCAGCAGCTGCTACAATGGCTTCCCTTTTTGTTATTATGGGTGGAATGTTATGCCCCCACTCCACCCCTGGAGCAGGCTGGAAGGCAGCAGGGGTTGGGGGGGGGGTAGTGTGGGTATCGAATCAGGTGGCAAAGCTGTGAAGCTGTGCCTGCCACCTATTCACCTCCACTGGTATTCTAGCAGTTCCCCTTGATTGAAAATTTAATGAACTTAACCTTACAATATATGAGCGATGGACTTTAATACAAAATGCAGAGGCAGCAGACCTTTCATTTCTATTCTGTAAATTAAGGAGACCTGCATTTTGCAACATAATGTAATCATTTGCAAACTGTTGATCATAATTTTACAATCATTTTATTATTTTATACTTATTTTAATGATTGTCTATAATTACAACATGAATTTTGATTTCTTGTTTTATTTGTATTGTCATCACAATTCAGCACATGCCACCATGATGATTTTTCAATAAACAAATTATCTATCTATGTACCAGTGACAGAGGTGGTGTCAGGTATTTGCCGTTGAGCCAATTTAGGCCATATAAGGGCCTCCTAACACTGTCATTGGGGTTTTGCCAGCAGTGGGAATTCTCAACACAGTGGCCTTTCTACAGGCTTGTGGGGTGGGGGGTTGCTCCTGTTCAGGCGTCCTGCACTAAATGGAAACCACCCTTCTTCCACAGTACACCCCATCCACAAGTTACTCCCCTGTCATCCTCCCGAAACCAGCACCCCCATCTCCCTTGCTAGCCTGGCCTTGGTGAAGCCTTTGGCTAACCTGGGTTTCTGGATCTATGGCTCCTTGAGGTTGTGGAGCTGCAGCAGGCCCAGCAGTGGCCTCTGCTCCTGGTAGCACAGCTGGGACTAGAGAGCTCCCAGCCATTTGATTGGCCGGCAGCTTCTGGAGGCGAGACTTCCTCCCCAAGGGGGCAGAATTCTTACCAATTAATGGCTCAACAGCTATTAAATCACTGCAAGGCCTGATCAAAAGGATGTAAGATTTTCAACTGGGAGGTAGGGGGAGGTTGAGGACACCACCTCTGCATAAAATTCAGGCCCATATTTCAATAATCAATTAGATCAGGGATAGATGGAGCAAAAATGCTGCAATCAGAAGATCACATGAGAGAGCTGCCAGGCACAGTAACACTCAAACTTCATCAACTTAGTTGGACGATCTATAATTCAAATAGTTGGTATACAAGGGAAGAAATTTTAAGACTTGGCTGCCAACATAGCACTGTTGTAATAAGCCTTTAAGGGATAGCATCATGCCATCACTTTAAGGGAAGTATGTCATGTAATCCAGCCTGTTTCACTTTGGCCTGGAGCAGAACACAGTTCCTGTGTCCTCAAGCTTTCTTCCATCTATGTGTGTTCACCTGTGCCTACAATTAAAGATAGGAGCCCATAAAATGTTTGCACAATCCCTTATGAGCGATTGGTGCCTTTATATCATTATATCACATACAGCAAGCACTACCTCTGACCCACACTTGTATGTAGGGAGGTCTTTACTGGCAGTGAAGCCATGCAATTTTTGCCCTATAATTGCTGGATTCCTAACAAGACAATCTTTAGTCCTTGCATATCACAGAGCACTTTATTTTGCAGCTTTTTACATTAGCTCTGGTGGAGAGGAAAATTCATAATAAGTTGCTAAGATACATTTTACTTCACGGCTGACACAATGCAGACAATTGTTGCTATGGTGAGCCATGCATAAGAGGAAAAGAAAATCTGGTCAAAGCTGACGTATACTCTTTCACTCGTCAAAAATCTATAGCTATAATTTCCTTTCATCTGCAGCCTTTTTCAAGTGCCAGCTGAAGTATATTTGCAATCAGGTCACCACCAGGTGACAGACACAACAGAAGACCAAATAACATTCAAACACATGCTTTCCCAACATTAAAATTACATCTCAGAACAAAAATGGATATAGGCTGCCTGCCTGCTATTATTGCAGGATGCAGGAAATCAATGTCAGTCGCAGCTTCACAGATTCCAATTAAATTGGAAAGGTTTTTACGAGCAGAAACATTTAACAATTTTGCACATGCTGAAATTGCAAGCAATCATAGACTACTAACAAAGAGAATAACATTTGCAAAAGATAAACATCAAATAATGGGACTGGTGGCCCACAGGCTGTGATATTTGGGCTATTTTTATCAAAATAAAGATCACGGCTCTTGAGCAGTTATTGCTTTCCCTACCTGAAAGAAATTCACATCTTTATTACAAATCAGTATTATTATCACCACAGTTTGGGTTTGCTTTAACTCTATGTGAGTCACAAGGAAGTTACCAGTAAATAATAATTCAGCTCAAACCAGAAGGGCCTGTATTTTACGATCCTACCTGCAATCGAGCAGATTGGTAGCAGAGAAAGCAGGAAAATAAGGGTGAGCCTAACTGCTACATCACCATCCTGACCCAGAGTTTTCTTCTCTATCACCCCAGCAGAGAAGAAGACCAGCTACCCCTTCAGCAACTACTGCATGAAAATGGTGATAAGAAAGCAGGGCGCAGCAAGGCACATGATTTCTCTTCTTGCTGTCACTAATGTCACCAATCATAGTGACTGCCAGGAAACGGTGGTGGGAAACCCTGGGATAGCAGTGGCAAACTTCCTTCATTGGTTGGTGGGAGAAGACCACCTAACCCTAGATAAGGACCTAGCACTAACATGCAAACAAATGATTAACTCTGCTTGGCTCTGTTGCTCCTTTAATTGTGGCTTCCTTCCCATCTGCTGCAACAGCAGGGATCTTGCTGCAGCACCATTGAGTTTGGTTCCCCATTAACGCAGGCTCGTCTTTTTTTTAAATGGAAATAGAAGTTGCTGGCAAGGCTGGGATTTATTGTCCATCCCTCATTGCTCTTGAAAAGGTAATCCACCTTCTTGAACTGCTGCAGTCCATGTGGTGAAGCTATCCCACAGTGTTGTTGGATAGGAGTATCAGGAGTTTGACTGAGCAACAATGAACAAATGACCATTTATTTTCATTTCAGGATAGTGTGTGACTCGGAGAGGAACTTGAAGGTGGTGATGTTCCCATATGCCTTTGTTCTTTGAGGTGGTAGAGAAATTGTATGTTTTGTCTGTTTTGTATTACTGTCAAGACTAATTTAATATGAGGGACAATTATAAACTGCAGTCATTCAGACTGTTATAAACATCTGCTTGTTTTTGACTGAATAGAATTCAGGCTTTCTTAATGAAAGAATCAATATAAGACAAGAGCAATCAGTTTATTCCAGTCCTTAGTTAAAAACTAGAAGTTCCCTGGGGTGGGGAGGGATGGGATGCTTTGGGACAGGACTTCTGCCTGCTGCTTAAATGCTTAAAGCAGGCTTTGAGGCTCGCTAAAAAATGCAGGGCAGGTGCTTGATTGCATCTTTGTAAGACAGCGGGGTTATGCCCTAAGACAGAAAAACATGGACATTTTCTGGCAGTGGTTGTGGATTTGGGATCCGGCGGTAAGCTTCCACTCTGTTTCCTATACCTTGTCAACATTGTGTCCAACAGTCTGTCTCCTGAATGATGGAACAAAAGGATAGAGACTGAACTACAGAGAAGGAAGTAGGGTGAATTAGAGTCAAATTAGATACATAGAGAGAAATAAAGTGAGGGAAAGAAAGACTGGATTAAGAAAGAGAAATAACTGAACAGGAAATCTGAACATTAAATTTAAAAATGTAGTATTTAAATTTTAAAATCTCCAGGAACAATTTGCTACCAACAGGAATGAAACTTCACAGGTTTAATAGTTCCTTTTCTGAGTCTTCAAGATTGAGTCCAGGTCAAGCCATTATCATCCTAATGACATGAATTTGCAGCCCTAAATGTCTGTGGTGCGATCCATTCATATTTGTGACTTTCACGGAGGTTGACAGTGGGTTCCTGTATTTGTTGGCTAATAGTAGAGTGGCACAGAGTGTCCAGCAATTTATGGTGATTCGCTACTCATGATATGGTCGCTTCCATTGTCATAAATTGCTGGGTTTTGTACTCACTAATAATAACAGGCATTGTGAACTCATCATCATTTTTCCAACAATTTCTGAGCAATTATACTACACAATCTTTAGAATTTTACTGAGCGTTTTTTTTCTGTTACCTGTATGACTCCACCTCCTCCTCTACCAGACCCTGCTAGAAAATCTTCAGGCAGATTTAACATCTTCCCCAGCCAGTCAAGCATCACAGTCTCCAACTCTGTACATGCAGGGCTTGCAGCCTAAAAGGAAAACCAGGAATTCACTTGTACCTCATGAGTGTAAACATAAGTCAAATCAGACGTACTTTCATTGTTCTAACTAATAGTGTTCAAAATAAAATATTTTTTTAATGAGCAACATTAAGTTAGCAAATGTACTAAGTTTTTTTATTGGTTCATGGAATGTGAGCATTGCTGGCAAGGCCAACATTTGTTGCCCATCTCTAATTGCCCATTTCAAGAAGAGCAAAGTAATGCTATTACTATTTTAACATAGAGGGTGAATTTACCTAGGGCTTTTTCCATTCTGTCACACATTATTGGGTTTGCATTGAGCATCCACTGAACTTCTGATGCTGATGCAGGAAATTCACCCCCAAATTGTTTTGGTGGTGATAATTATTTGAGTTGCTGAAGAAACAGAAGTGACAGAACAAAGCATCTTCCCAAAACTATGAGGAGTTATTTTTGGATAAAAAGTTAGACCCAAAGTCTGTCTTGTCAATACAATTGCAAATCTCCAGCTGGCTATTGACAGTAATTGCCAACCACACTCGAAATCCCAAGGTGAAGGTCAATAATCAAGGAAGAGAGTTTGCATGTGTACCTGGTCTCACCTACATGTGACTCCAGATCCACAGCAATGTGTTTGACTCTGAAATGCCCTCTATCAAACTGCTAAAAAGCCTAAAAGAAATTAAACCAGATGGACCACCTGGTATTGACCTAGACAAACTCGGCCCTGTTGACCCTGCAAAGTCCTCCTTACGAAAATCTGGGGGCCAGTGACAAAATTGGGAGAGCTGTCTCACAGACTAACCAAGCAACAAAAACAAAAATGCTGCAAAAACTCAGCAGGTCTGACAGCATCTGTGGAGAGAAAGACAGAGTTAACATTTTGAGTCCATATGAAGAGTCATCTGGACTCGAAGCGTTAACTCTGTCTTTCTCTCCACAGATGCTGTCAGACCTGCTGAGTTTTTCCGGCATTTTTTGGCTTTGTTTCAGATTTCCAGCATCCGCAGTATTTTGCCTTTATCCTATTCAAGCAACAACCTGACATAGTCATACTCATAGAATCATAGCTTACTGACCATGTCCCAGATACCATCATCACCATCACTGGGTATGCCCTGTCCCACCGCCAGAGGTGGCAGCACAGTGGTATACAGTCGGGAGGGAGTTGCCCTGGGAATCCTCAACACCAGTTCCGGACCCCATGAATTCTTATGGTGTCAGGTCAAACATGGGCAAGGAAACGTCCTTCACCACCATTGCCCCCCCTGAGTTGATGAATCAGTGCTCCTCCATTTGGACACCACCTGCAGGAAGCACTGAGGGTGGCAAGGGCATAGAATGTACTCTGGGTGGGGGACTTCAATATCCATCACCAAGAGTGGCTCGGTAGCACCACCACAGTCCAAGCCAGCCAAGTCCTAAAGGACACAGCTGCTAGACTGGCTCTGTGGCAGGTGGTGAGGGAGCCAACAAGAGGGAGAAACATACTTGACCTCATCGTCACCAACCTGTCTGCTGCAGATGCATATGTCCACAGCACAGTCCTTGTGGAGATGAAGCCCCAACTTCACTTTGAGGATACCCTCCATCATCTTGTGTGGCACAACCTGTGCTAAACGGGATAGATTTTAAAAAGATCTAGCAACTCAAGGCTGGGCAACCATGAGGTGCTGTGGACCATTTGCAGCAGCAGAATTGTACTCAACCACAATCTGTAACCTCATGGCCCGGCATATCCCCCACTCTACCATTACCACCAAGCCAGGGGATCAACCTTGGTTCAATGAAGAGTGAAGGATGGCATGCCAGGTGCAGCAGCAGGCATACCTAAAAAGGTGTCACCAGAAGCTAGAACACAGGACTACTTGTGTGCCAAGACAGAGCTAAGCAATTCCACAACCAGTGGATCGAATCAAAGCTCTGCAGTCCTGCCATATCCAGCCATGAATAGTGGTGGACAATTAAACATCTCATTATGAGGAGACAGCTCCACAAATATCCCCATTCTTAATGATAAGGGAGCCCAGCACTTCAGTGCACAAGATAAGGATGAAGCATTTGCAACAATCTTCAGTCAATATTGCCAAGTGGATGATCCATCTCAGCCTCCTCCAGAGGTCCCCAGTGTCACAGATGCCAGTCTTTAGCCAATTTGATTCACTTCAAGTGATATAAAGGAACAGCTGAAGGCACTGGATACTACAAAGGCTATGGGCCCTGACAATTTTGCAGCAATAATACTGAAGACTTGTGCTCCAGAACTTGCTGTACCCCTAGCCATGTTGCTCCAGTACAGCTACAATACTGGCATCTACCCAGCGATGTGGAAAATTGCCCAGGTATGTCCTGTACACAAAAAGCTGGAAAGATCTAACCCAGCCAATTACCACCCCGTCAGTCTACTCTCGATCATCAGTAAAGCAATGGAAGGGGTCATCAACAGTGCTATCAAGCGGCATTTGCTTAGCAATAACCTGCTTACCGACACCCAGTTTGGGTTCCAAAAGGGTCACTCAGTTCATGACTTCATTACAGTCTTGGTTCAAACATGGGAAAAAGGGCTGAACTCAAGAGGTGAAGCGGGAGTGACTGCCCTTGATGTCAAGGCAGCATTTAACCCAGTGTGGCATCAATGAACCCAGGTAAAACTGGAGTCAATGGGAATCAGGGGGAATACTCTCCATTGGTTGGAGTCATGCTTAGCACAAAGGAAGATGGTTGTGACTGTTGGAGGTTAATCATCTCAGTTCCAGAACATCACTGCAGGAATTCCTCAGGGTAGTATCCTAGGCCCAACCATCTTCAGCTGCTTCATAGAAAAATATAAACATAGAAAATAGGAACAAGGGTAGGCCATATGGCCCTTCGAGCCTGTTCTGCCATTCATTATGATCATGGCTGATCATCTAACTCAAAGCCTGTTCCCGCTTTCTCCCCATATCCTTTGATCCCTTTTGTCCCAAGAGCTATATCTAACTCCTTCTTGAAAACTTACAATGTTTTGGCCTCAACTACATTCTGTGGTAATGAATTCCATAGGCTCATCACTCTCTGGGTGAAGAAATTTCTCCTCATCTCAGTCCTAAATGGTCTACCCCGTATCCTCAGACTGTGACCCCCTGGTTCTAGACTCCCCCACCATCACGAACATCCTTCCTGCATCACTGACCTTCCTTCCAACATAAGTTCAGAAGTGGGGGTGTTCGTTGATGATTGCGCAATGTTCAGCACCATTTGTGACTCCTCAAATACTGAAGCAGTCCATGTCCAAATGCAGCAAGACCTGGACAATATCTAGGCTTGGGATGACAAGTGGCAAGTAACATATGCACCACACAAGTGACAGGCAATGACCATCTCCAACAAGGGAGAATCTAACCATCATTCCTTGACATTCAAAGGCATTACCATCACTGATACCACACCATCAACATCCTGGGGTTTACCATTGACCAGAAACTAAACTGGACTAGCCATATAAATACTGTGGCTACACGAGCAGGTCAGAGGCTGGGAATCCTGCAGCAAGTAACTCACCTCCTGTCTCCCCAAAGCCTGTCCACCATCTACAAGGCACAAGTCAGGAGTGTGATGGAATATTCTCCACTTGCCTGGATGAATGCATCTCCAATAACACTCAAGCAGCTGGACACTATCCAGGACAAAGCAGCCCGCTCAATTGGCACCACATCCACAAACATTTACTCCCTCCACCACTGACGCACAATAGCAGCAGTGTGTACCATCTACAAGATGCACCGCAGGAATTTACCAAGGCTCCTTAGACAGCACCTTCCAAACCCATAACAAAAACAGATGATCTGCTCCTATACTAACACACCCCGCCCCCTCCACTTCTCTCCCCCCCACCTTAAACCAGCTTATATTTCCCTCTCTTTGTAAAGAAAGATCAGTTCTGTTGAAGGGTCATGAGGACTCGAAACGTCAACTCTTTTCTTCTCCGCCGATGCTGCCAGACCTGCTGAGTTTTTCCAGGTAATTCTGTTTTTGTTTTGGATTTCCAGCATCTGCAGTTTTTTGTTTTTATCCTTCCAAACCCATGACCACTACCATCTAGAAAGACAAGGACAGCAGATAGATATGAAAACGACCAACTGGAAGTTCCCCTCCAAGTCAGTCACCAGCCTGACTTGGAAATATATTGCCGTTCCTTCACTGTCCTTGGCCAAAATCCCGGAACTTCCTCCTTAACAGCACTGTGGGTGCACCTACACCACATGGACTGCAGCGGTTCAAGAAGGCAGCTCACCACAACTTTCTCAAGGGCAACTAGGGATGGGCAATCAATGCTAGCCCAGCCAGTGAAGCCCACATCCCATGACCGAATAGAAAAAAGGTGGATGAAGGAAGTGCAGAGGTTTGAAAATGGATGAGACAACAGGTAGGCGAGGGTGAAGAGTAGAGAGCTGAAATAAGAGGGGGACAGGTAGAGGAAGGCAGAGAAGGGAGAGGGAATAGATCACGAGTAAATGTGAAGACGGAAAGGAGCAAGTAGAAAAAAAGGTTTGGGACATCAAACTCTCTCAGTGGGGAGGAGGGTTGCAATGTGTTGCACCCCTGCCCTCAGGTCTAGGTTTTCTTCTCTGGAAGGATTGGATTCTTCCCCTGGTCCAATTCTAGAGATTTTCAACTTAGTGGGGAGGAGGATTGTGAGCCTTCCCTCCACTAGACCTCAAATATATCAATGAGGACCTGCCTGCCCATGGGAATTGATACAAGATTCTCTAGCACCCTAATGTGAACAAATTTATACCCCACAAACTATTAAGCTTTTTATTTCCCTTATACCATAACTTACCTAACTTGCGTCAGCACCATATTCTAACAGTATATGTGCTGATGGTTAAGTGACAGTGAAAAACTAAAGAACATATCTCACCCAATGTCCAGGAGCTTCAACAACACTCAATAAGCTCAACATCATCCAGAACAAAACGGCTGATTGATTGGCACCCCATCCACCACCTTAAACACTTTCAGGTGGAGCAATTCTTTCAGGTATTGCCAGTTCAAGTGGCACAACAGATTGTCCAGGAGTAGGCAGCACCTCAGGCTGCAACCCATATGGTGTTTTTAAGTGATATCAATGAAGAAACACAACAGTCCTTGCAAGTTGTGAGTTGCAGCGCTGTCTGCTCCCAGGGGATTGACGTAAACTCTCTGTAGTGCTGCTTCAAGCAGTGCTTTGCAAACAAATTTCTCTCTCTCTCACTTGTTTCACCACTGGTGCACCAGGGCAGCAGTGTGCACCATCTACAAGATGCACAACAACCATTCTCTAAGGTTCCCTTGACAGCAGCTACCAAACCTATGATCACTACCTCCTCGAAGAACAAGGGCAGCAGGGGCCGGGGAACACTGCCACCTAAAAACGCCCCTCCCAGTCACATACAATCCTGACAGGGAAATATATTGCCATTTCTTCACTGTAGTTGGGACAAAATCATGGAACTCCCATTCATAATTGTCCTTGTTCAGAGGGCAGTTAAGAGTCAACAACATTTGCTGGAGTCACATGTAGGCTAGATCAGGTGGTTTCCTTCCCTAAAGGGCATTAGTGAACCAGATGGGTTTTTATAACAATCGGCAATGGTTTCATGGTTATCATTAGACTTTTATTTCTGGATTTTTATTGAATTCAAATTCCACCATCTGCCATGGCGGGATTCGAACCCAGGGCATTACCCTGGGTCTCTGGATTATTAGTCTAGCAACAATATCACTACACCATCGCCTCCCTCAACATCCTGGGGTTTACCATTGACCAGAAACTGAACTGGACTAGCCATATGAATACTGTGCCTACAAGTGCAGGTCAGAGGCTGGAAATCGTGAGACGAGTAACTCACCTCCTAACTCCCCAAAGCCTGTCCACCATCTACAGGGCACAAGTCAGGAGTGTGATGGAATACTCCCAACTTGCCTGGATGAGGGCAGCTCCCACAACACTCAAGCAGCTGGACACCATCCAGGACAAAGCAGTCTGCATGATTGGCACCACATCCACAAACATTCATTCCCTCCACCACTGACGCACATTAGCAGCAGTGTGTACCATCTACAAGATGCACTGCAGGAATTCAGCAAGGGTCCTTACACAGCACCTTCCAAACCCATGACCACTACCATCTAGAATCACAGAATCACACAGTGCAGAAGAGACCCTTCAGCCCATGGAGTCTGCACCGACACGTGAGAAACACCTGATCTATCTAACTAATCCCATTTACCAGCACTTGGCCCATAGCCTTGAATGTTATGATGTGCCAAGTGCTCATCTAGGTACCTTTTAAAGGATGTGAGGTAACCCACCTCCACCACCCTCCCAGGCAGCGCATTCCAGACCGTCACCACCCTCTGGGTAAAAAAGTTTTTCCTCACATCCCCCCCTAAACCTCCTGCCCCTCAACTTGAACTTATTTTCCCCCTGTGACTGACCCTTCAACTAAGGGGAACAGCTGCTCCCAATCCAACCTGTCCATGCCCCTCATAATCTTGTACATCTCGATCAGGTCGCCCCTCAGTCTTCTCTGCTCCAAAGAAAACAACCCAAGTCTATCCAACCTCTCTTCATAACTTAAATGTTTCATCCCAGGCAACATCATGGTGAATCTCTTCTGTACCCTCTGCAGTGCAGTCACATCCTTCCTATAATGTGGCGACCAGAACTACACACAGTACTCCAGCTGTGGCCTCACCAAGATTCTATACAACTCCAACATGATCTCCCTACTTTTGTAATCGATGCCACGATGGATAAAGGCAAGTGTCCCATATGCCTTTACCACCACCCCACCAACATGCCCCTCCGGCTTCAGAGATCTATGGACACACACGCCAAGGTCCCTTTGTTCCTCAGAATGTCCTAGTGTCATGCCGTTCATTGAATACTTCCACAGTGCATCACATCACACTTTTGAGGGTTAAATTCCATCTGCCACTTATCTACCCATTTGACCATCCCGTCTATATCTTCCTGTAGCCAAAGACACTGTTAACCACCTGGCCAATCTTTGTGTCATCCGCAAACTTACTAATCCTACTCCCAGGTAGTCATCTATGTCATTTATATAAATGACAAATAATAGGGGACTTAGCACAGATCCCTGTAATACTCCACTGGACACTGGCTTCCAGTCATTAAAGCATCATTCTGTCATCACCCGCTGTCTCCTACAAGTAAGCCAATTTTGAATCCACCTTATCAAATTACCCTGTATCCCATGTGCATTTGCCTTCTTTATAAGTCTCCCATGTGGGACCTTGTCAAAGGCTTTGCTGAAATCCATATAAGCTACATGAACTGCACTATCCTCATCTATACACCTGGTCACCTCCTCAAAAAATTCAATCAAATTTGTTAGGCATGTCCTCCCTCTGACAAAGCCATGCTGACTATCCTTTATCAAACTTTGCCTCTCCAAGTGGAGATGGATTCTCTCCTTCAGAATTTTCTCCAATAGTTTCCCTACCACTGACGTGAGACTCACTGGCCTATAGTTCCCTGGCTTATCTCTACTTATCCCTACAGCTCTTCTTAAATAGTGGAACCACATTAGCTGTTCTCTAGTCCTCTGGCACCTCCCCTGTAGCCAGAGAGGAATTAATAATTTGGGTCAGAGCCTCTGCGATCCCCTCCCTTGCCTCCCTCAGCAATCTGGGACACAAATCATCCAGACATGGAGATTTGTCCATTTTTAAGCCTGCGAACACCTCCAATACCTTGTCACTCCCTATATCAATTTGCTTAAGAACCTCGCAGTCTCTCTCCCTGAGTTCGATACCTTCATCCTCATTCTCTTGGGTGAAGACGGATGTGAAGTATTCATTCAACACTCTAGCGATGTCATCTGGCTTCATCTATAGATTGACCTCTTGGTCCCTTATGGGCCCTACCCTTTCCCTGGTTATCCTCTTCCCATTGATATATATATAGAATATCTTGGGATTTTCCCTACTAGAAAGACAAGGGCAGCAGAGAGATGGGACATCACCACCTGGAGGTTCCCTTCCAAGTCACTCACTATTCTGACTTGGAAATATATCGCTGTTCCATCACTGTCGCTGGGTCAAAATCCTGGAACTCCCTCCCTAACAGCACTGTGGGTGTACCTACACCACATGGGCTGCAGCAGTTCAAGAAGGCAACTCACCAGCACCTTCTCAAGGGCAATTAGGGATGGGCAATAAATACTGGCCCAGCCAGTGAAGCCCACATCCCATGACTGAATAAAAAAAAGAATGAATAAAATAGACATTCTCAGTGAATAAGGTTTAATTCAATTGAAGGGACTTTGTTCCTCTTTAGTTGTTTTTATTGGTCTGGATTTCCAGGCAGCAGCAGTGATAATTGGATTGCTAGTGCAATCAAAAATTCCCACAATTCATCAATGCTGCACATTTCCACCGGGGTATTCCAAGCCCAGCTTTCACAGAAATCTGCAGTGCAGCTTTCCTCGGGGAACTCCGTCAGAGCGGCGAAGTCAGGGGAAGATAGGATACACTACTGTTTAACTGCATGTGGTAAGCTTAAAGGTCCAGTCCTAACGTTAGCGTATGAATGGGTGAGTAGATGAATGGGTGAGTGAGTGAATGGGTAGGTGGGTAGAATGGGTAGGTAGGTGAGGTTGGTAAGTGGGTAGGATGGTGAGGTCTGTAGGTGGGTGAGGTGGGTACGTGGGTAGGCGGGTGAGGGGTGATGTGGGTAGTCAGGTCAGAGACTAGTCGGGTCAGCTTGGTGGGATAGTCGAGTGGTCAGGTCAGGGGTGTAATCAGATCGGGGTGGGGTAGTTGGATCGGGGGCTAGTCGATTCAGGTTGTCAAATAGTCAGATTGGGAAGTCAGTTGTGTCACTACCCATGTGTTAGACTATGTTTTTATCTGAATAACATTTCCTGGGTAATTACCCGATTAAGTACTAAGGAAATTTCCGATGCCTCCAACGGTAGCTCAGAGCCAGAGACATTAACGAAGGGTCCCGGGAAGCAGGGGAACTGTAAATATAAATTTGTCGCCAATTTTGTTTAGTTGAAACAGGTGCAATGCAGCAACAGCCATTCTCTGGTTCGTTTCCCCAGGGCAATGCCTTGATCAATCAGAGCCAACTTGCCTGGTCTAAATTTAAACAAAGCTTGGCAGTTAACTGTCAGTCATTCGTTAACTGGTGCATTCTCCATGGCAATGCCTCATTCAATTAGAGTCCACGCCAATCAATCAGCACTCTCTTCTCATGAAGTATAAATTGTTGTTGCCTTTACATTTGGTAGTCTTGTGAACTGTCCTGATGAGTGCGTGATGGAAAGCTTTGACAACATGTTTGTTTTTTCAGCAATACTCAAGTTCTATACTACCACACAACTAGTTCTTTTTCTGTTACTCAGGTTAGATGCCGCCCCAACATCCACAGCTGAGGTGGAGGAAACCTGCTGACTGCTATGCCTTATTAACTGTGATGACATTGGCGGGTGTCCTCTGGCAGTTTGACCTGGAAGGCCCCGGCCTGCTAATAGTCTCCTGTGCAGATGTAGGCACACACTCCTTGGCCTGTCCTGCTGGAGGCAATAGGGTCATCGGCAGAGGGGAGGTGAAGTGTCCTGGGATAAAACCCCTGGGATGTCTGGCTGGCACCCACCTCCCTGTGGGTGGCCAATGGTACTTCCCTGACTCTTTGAGGAGAAGGGGCACCTGGAGGGAGGTAGAGGTGTCAAGTCCCCCTCTCGCCTAGCCACTGCTGCACTGCATCCCAGGCTAGAGCAGGGGAGTGCAGGTCTGTGCACATATCTGACAGGCACTGTGTGTTCTGCTGGATCTGGGTCTCCTAGGCAGCTACCACCCTTTCCATGGAGGCAGCCAAGCACTTGCTTGTCAGAGCCATGATAGCAGACAGAACATGGGTGGACTCCTGCAACACAAGCTCCTGTCTGACACCCCTGTGAGTTCACACACATACCCTGCCTGATGCCCTTACAAGTGTCGCTTGTAGTGAGTTGATGGTGCCACTTTGGTGGAGCACAGCAGATCATTCATCCTCTTCCTGTACTGTTGCATGATTCTTTTGCGGGCCCCATGGGTGCTAATCTCTGCTGCAAACTCCCCCCAGACCACTATCGTCAGACGGGAGGGCCTCCTGCTGCCATCCCTGGGCAAAAGCACCTCCCGCCTTTCCTGGAGAGTCTGGCGGAGAATTTGAACCATGGTTTTGCTGAACCAAGGGGGCCACATGTTGCCTGGTCTGCAACATCCTGGTCTTGGTAGAATCCAGAGTTCCCGACTTGCAGTGATGAATGGCTCTTCGGGTGCCCTTTAAATATGGTGCCTGGACCTTCGATCCCGTGAGGTAAAGGCGGGGACAGTGGCTTCCTGCCCGCCTGCCACGAGATTCAGCGAGCTCCTCGTGGATACATATGTAATGAGCTGACCAGCGGAAATCACTCCCACATCCACTCTTGCCACTAAACCTAGGCTCTAGAATGGAAGATTCCGGCCCTTGTTTCGGAGCAAATTTAACTTTGTTTGTTTGTCAACCTAAAAGGAAACTAAGTGGGACTGACAGATATGATTGGTGTTGACAGGTGCATTATCATGATCTCCTCCATTAACATATTAGACTGTGAAATCCAGGTTAATCTGTGGCAGCTCAGCACCATGAGGATATCTTTAATATTCTTTGTTTAGAATGACGCTGAAATGAACATCTCTATTGAAGTATAAGTGCTTCTGTCCTTCGATCAAATAAACAGCTTTGAATAGTAGTAATGATGGTAGAAGTGATAACATAAGTCTACTAGAGGATAAAATGGAATAACTGCAATAAATAATTGTAGAAGAGGAACTGATTTCAAAACATATGAGCAGAAGTAACGGCGGTAAGTCATTGCGCTTTCATTACATGGTCTGGATGTTCACACAGTAGTGGAGACTCCACGCATATCCAATATGGCGGACGGATCCGGGATCTTGAAATCCCGCCCTCCCATATCCGGCAGAAGCTGTTTTTGTCAGTGTGTGGAGTGTGTGTGTGTGTGTGTGTGTGTGTGGAGGGGCGGGGGGGTGGGGGGGCAGCGGAGGCAGGATGGGGACGGGACATGACACACATAAGGGGGAAACCCAAACTCAATGCTGAGTTCAAAAGGCCTCATCCTGCAGTGTGAATTAAATTTTTTTACTGTAGATCTAATGCTCTTTAAGGGTGGATAAGCTATGTAGAACTGTCAAGCTGTCAAATTATTTAAGTGCCCTGCCCTTTAAAAATTGAAAAGGCAGCCTGTCTGAGCGAAGAGTTGAAAGAAAATCTGTTCCAGCCATTTAAATAGCTGTTTGTTCACATAACCCTGAGTGCTACCATTAAAGCGTTGTTAATGTTCGGCTGCTTTCCACAGTGGGAGGCTGTAAGTTCACAGTTTCACTGGCAGTTCAAAGAGGTTATTAAAGTATTAGCTGTTTTTGATGTGCAATTATGGGTACAAATGTTTGCTTTTATAAGGATTAAGCAATTGAGGGGATTTAAAAGTGTTTTTTTATTCATTCATGGGATGTGGGTTTCGCTGGCTGGGCCAGCATTTATTGCCCATCCCTATTTACCCTTGAGAAGGTGGTGATAAGCTGCCTTCTTGAACTGCTGCAGTCCTTTCATGGGCTTTCATGAATGGGTTCTTTTTATACAGTGAAGTCTGTAATAGATATTTAGAAATTTATTTTATTTAATCTCAGTGTGGCTCCTGAGGTCTGCTGATGCTGGATACTGTGTGTGTTGGCACAGAGTGTATAAGGGCAAAGGGTGGTGATTGGGGGACAAGGGTCAGCATTAAGATGGCACAGGAGCGATAAGGGGCCATGGGGTAGGTGGACACATGGGTTAGCATGAGTTGGCATGTAGGACATGGGGAGTGCTGGGATGTGAGGGGGTGAGGGCTAGAGGACCTACTATTTAAAACAACTGGGACGAAGTCTCAAAGAACCAAGGTGAGCCTATGAACCAGCCCACCTCGGCACTCGGCAGCCCCTGTGGTGGCATCCAATCTGCATCTAGGGCTGGCGGGCCTGATTCCATTCTGTATCCACCCCTCCAGAATGAAGATCCATCCCATCATTTGGGGCACTTTTTCCTCGAGGCTGGTGCAGCGAGCTGGAAGATTTCCTGGCTCTGTGCACATGCCTCAAGAGTGAAAATCCAGGACTATGTGCTTTTGGCTATTGAAAGAAATTACAGAGTGGACAGCAAAGGCTCAGGACACAGTTTTTCAATCCCTGCTAAAAATGCAATTTGAGTAACCAATGTAAACGCTGGTTCAAGTAGGGAGAGAAAATTAAACTGCGTATCTATGGATTAGTTAGCCTAATGTGAGTTTTACGCAAGTTCTTAGAATCCATAATTTGTGATAAAACTAGATTTAGAAATGCATGAGTTAATTGAAGGCACCCAGCATGGATTCATTACAACCAAGTCATGTTTGATAATTTTTTTGAAAAAAGATTGGATTAATAAAGAGTTCAGTAGATATGGTGCATATGGATTTTCAATGGCATGATAAGACATCTTAGAAAATTCAAACATGTAATATAAAAGGAAAGGCGTAGCATGTATGGAAAGTTGGTTGATCAGAGAGAAGTTTTAATTAATTTAAAAGCTGATAGATGAATGGGTATTGCTTGGACTGAAAAGAGTTGGAAGTGCTGTACCCTATGGTACACCCACTTTGGTTCTCGATATATATGAATGGTTTAGACTTGGACATAAGCATCACAATCTTAAAATGGCTGATGGCACAAATGTAGAAGCTTGAAAAAAATGAGGTGGAACTTAAAGGACTTGAGGAAGACATAAACAGATTAGTGGAATGCGCAGCTAAGTAGAATATAACATTTAAGGTGGGCAGTTGGGTGGAATTCCATTTTGGAAGGAAAAACAAAGTATGGGGGTATAAGCTAAATGGAAAGATACTAAGGAATGTGGATGAACATTGAGACCTAGGATTTGACATACGTGATCTGTTGAAAGTATGAGTGTAGATAAATAAAGCCACAGAAATGGTGAACAGCATTTAGGTGTTATAATTAGGAACACATTTGTGTAAAGATGTAATAATTAATTTGCACAAAAAATTAGTTATGCCACAGTTAAACTACTATGTGAAGCTTTGGGTGCCAGAAAGAGCATACAGAAAAGATTCATTTGGATGACACCAGGGATGACATAGTAATAAGAGACTTAAGATACTAGGGCTATTTCCATTGGACCAGGAAAAGGCTAAGAGGAGGTTGAATACAAGTTTTCAATAAAATTACGAAGCCTTTTGATAGAATGAATAAAATCAGACAAGTTCCTTTGTTTAGGGTGTCAGTGATGAGGGATTATCAAATTAAAATGATCACTCAAAGTGTGGAGGGAGATTAAGAGAAATTTTTTTCTGCATTGTGGGTGCAAGGAAGTTGTCGAGGCAGAGATTGCATCCATGAAGAGGAAATTGGATAAATAGTTGAAGCAGAAGAATATCCTGACTTGGAAATATATCGTTGTTCCTTCATTGTCACTGGGACAAAATCCTGGAACTCCCTTCTTAACAGCACTTTGGGTGTATCTACACCACATGGACTGCAGCAGTTCAAGATGGCAGCTGACCACCACCTTCTCAAGGGCAACTAGGGATGGGCAATAAATGCTGGCTCAGTCAGCGAAGCCCACATCCTGTGAATGATTTTTTAAAAAATGAAGCTATGGGAGAAGGAAGGTATGACATAATACATTACATAGTATTTACAGCATGGAAACAGACCATTCTGCCCAACAGGTCAATGCTGGTGTTTATGCTCCACATTAACCTCCTCTCACCTTGCTTCATCTCACTCTGTCAACATACTACCCCAGATCTCCTGGTTAGTGTCGGAGTGGGAGCACATGCTGCTGACCCCATTTAAAATTGTGGTCTTACCTTTTTACACTGGAGCCTTAGGATCTTTTTGTCTTGGCTCCAGCGTGTGTTACGAAAGTCAACTTACCTTAATGTTGAGATTGGAGGTCAGGAACTTCAACTCCTGATAGGCCTTGAAGCTTGTGCACATGCGCAGACCGTGAGTGGGCTACACATGCACATATCAGCATTTTTACATTCTTTGGACTCAGCATGCCTGTACAAGAAGAAAAACGGCATGGAGACCTGGGTCAGGTGACTGGGGGTGAAGCGCCATGGAAGATCAGAGTCCCAGGCAAGAGACAGGGAGAGGGAACAGGGAAAGATCCCTAAGGGAGATAGGTCAGGGGCGGGTCCCAAAGCGGAGAGGGGACAGGGAGAGGTCCAAAGGGGAGAGTGGACAGGGAGGCCCCAGAAAAGGAGTCCCAGAGTGGTGACAGGGACAGGAAGAGGTCCCGGTTCAGTTACAAAGAAAGGAACAGAAATAAAGGCTCCAAATAGGGAAAGGACTGTGGGTAGCAGATTTTAAGTCAACACAGCTCAAGGGAAGCCCTGGTAATCGAAGGGGGCTTAGAAGAAACCCTGAAGATCCAAGAGGGCAGCCAAAGGTTTGTGGTCCCGTGTTGGGGCAAAGGTACCCCTTTGGAGCAATAGTGTTCCACTTGAACGGCTGAAGAGCTGAAATTGTGCTTGTGAGTTGGTATTTAAGTGTATACTTGGGAATCCAGGGGAATGGAACCTCGGGAGACGTGACTGAAACCCTGCGAGATGGGCAGTTGTTGATGCCGTCCAAGTTGGAGCGACCTTTGGAGAAAATTCCAAGGTTAGATCTTTGGAGATGAAGACTGGAATTCCTCGTGATAGAGACAGAGTTTCAGTGAGATTGGTTGACTCACAGTGTTACTGACATCTGGGTGGATTGTTAAGAAATCCATGGACTCTGCCTTGGTTGCATCTGCCAATTGTTATGCAGTGTGGTGTGGTGGATCACAGTTGGCTTGTTAATTCGCATGTACTTCATACTTACCCTGAGTGTTAGAGTATATAAGATAGATATTGTAAATTGTTTTAGATTTCTGACCTTGTGTAGTAAAGTTTATTTTTGATTGTTCAAAACCCATGGAATCTTGTAGCTTTATTTATTGAGCAAGTACGTTGAATCTTAAACTTTGCTAATTTTTTTAAACAAAATGATATTGGTCCCTAATCAGATATTACCAACAACTTATTATTACATATGAATCAAACAATGAGCAGAGTTGGGAGGCCTTGTGGTGAAGCACAATTGTAGTGAAGGCAAGTTCCTTGAGGTCTGTCTTCATTTCACTAAATTTCACTATTTTTAAATGGAGCTGTCTTTGTCTTTAGGCTCCCCTCTCAAGCTTGCAACCCCAGCATTGCTCAGTCTCCACCCTAACACTGCTCAACAATCCCCCTGCTCCCCACTACAACAATGCTTACCTTCCCCCCACCCCCACAACAGTGCACCGGATGATGCGCTGGGGGTGGAGGTGAGGTGGTGAGTAATGTCAGGAGGTTCAGCAGTGTTGATTGTGTGTGTGTGTGTGGGGGGGGGGGGGGGGGGGGGGGTGCGCGGCGGTGTCAGCAGTGTCATAGGGGCTAATGTGCAATGTCAGATGGTGGGGTGAGCACTGAGGAGCATGGTTTGGGGTGCAGGGCTGAGCAGTTTTGGGGGTGCAGGGGTGCGTAGAGTCAGGGAGTGGGAGATGGTGCGTAGTGACAGCATTGGTATGACATTTTCTGTGTGACAAGAAACAGAGCAGTAAGAATGGTTGCTTTTCAGACTGCAGGAAGGTATGTGGTGGGGTTTCCCAGGAGTCAGTATTGCGCACTGCTTTTCATGATATGTATTAATGATTAAAACTTGGGTGTACAGGGCACAATTTCAAAATTTTCAGGTAACGCAAAGCTTGGAAGTATTGTGAACAGTGATGAGAATACTGATAGACTTCAAGAGTACACAGTTTGGCTGGTGGAATGGACAGGCATGTGGCAGAGTGTGAACGGACACATTTTGGCAGGAAGAATGGCAGAGGCAATATAAAATTTTGGGTGAAATTCTAAAGGGGGTGCAGAAGCTGAGGGACCTGGTGGTATTTGTACACAAAATGCTGAAGATAGCAGGGCAGTTTGAGAAAGTAGTTCAAAAGTGCAAAATATGGAATCTTGGACTTTATAACTAGAAGCATAGAGTACAAAAGCAAGAAAATTATGAGGAATCTGTATAAAACAGTGGTTTGACCTCAACTGGAATACTGTATACAATTCTAGTCAGGAAGGGTGTGAAGGCATTAGAGGAGTGTAGAAAAGATTCACAAGAATAGTTCCAGGAATGAGGAACTTCAGTTATGTGGATAGATAGCAGAAGCTTGGGTAGTTCTCCTAAGAGAAAGTTATGAGGGGATTTGATAGAGGTGCTCAAAAGCATGGGGTGTCTAGAAAGAGCAGACAGAGAGAAACTATTCCTCAATGGTCCAAGTATTGAGAACCAGAGGAGGTCAATATAAGGTGAATGGCAAAATAATCAATGGCAAGATGAGGAAAACCTTTTATTTATTAGAGTGTGGTGGAGACTTTCAGTTGTGGTTTTCAAATGGGAATTGAATAGCACTGGAAGAGAAAAAATTATGCAGGGCTATAAGGAAAGTGCAGGTGAGTAGGCTGGCTGAGTTGTTCTTGCAGAGAGCTGGCATAGATATGATGGGCCGAATAGCCTCCTTCTGTGCTGTAACTATTTTATGCTTCTATGAGATCATTTAATTTAAAAAGACAGTATGTGAGACTTTAAAATGAAAGCTGAATTATACCTGCATGCTCTGGGGCTCAATTATCCCTTGTTCTGTAAACCCACTGCACCTAAAGAATACACTTGGCCTTGTCTTACTGTGTGCCACCCCATGGGATTCTTGTAGTCTTTACATGCTAAGACCATTATCCCTAGAACAGCTGCATGCAATAGAAACCTGTTGGTGATCTGGCCACATCATTCTTGAGTGCTTTTGGCTTTTTGACAATATCAAAGAGCAAGTTCCACTCCATTCCCCCTGCCCTCCTCTCACACACATACAGAATTTTACGATGTAAAACAGTATATCAAAATGAAGACTTAGACAAATCTCAGTACTTTGATGTATCTGCAAAACTAGAAGTTTCATTCAAAATAATCAACAAGATGGGAGGTCTGCCAAGTACAATATTGTCAAATTGACTGTTATTAATTTACAACTTCCTCTTAATCTGCAAAAGCCTTTGTACATATAAAAGTAATTTCCTGGCGATTACATGAACTCAGGCAGTCGGTATCAATACTTATTTTTTTTTGTTTAAAAAAGAGACATGCCAAAGTTTTTTTGTCTTGCACTCATCAGGACACTTTGCATGAGTGCATGACCACCTCTTTTTTCAGCAAGTTCTGTACCACCAAACGACTATAATTCTTTTTCACAAAAAATCTGAATCCTGAGAGACTTCTAAAGTTAAAAATCAATAGCCGAGATAAACTGAAAAAAACAATTTAATTCAAAATTTAAAAAAAATTAGGTGTACGTTAATCGGTGTCAATGTATTACACGGATTGACAGAGCTGAATGCATGCGGTCGTCTTCCCTGAATTGTGTGTGTGTAAAACAGGAGAAACACCAAGAGGTTCTTACCCAGGAAAAGCCAACGCAGCCGATAGCACCAGACAACATGTCACCCAGAAAACCAGGAAAGGAGGTAGCGGCGGGGAAATAAGCATGAAAATGAGGACTTTGCCAATGGGTTACCTGGGGACGAAAACGCATTAAATATAATTTATAAAACAGCGCAGGTGTCGGCAAATTTGTAACGTTCGCTGACCGCTAACTGATTTACTGATGAACCCATAAATCTCAATGCAAATTTACGGCTGCTTGATATAGCAATTGGCCATTTGATTTCATTCACTTCATTCTTATACAATGTTAGTTTTCATATTATCAGTTCTTGATCTTGTTACTCAACTACATGGCAACAGGTAGTTTTAGAATAACAATTACAGTGTTTCTTAATTCAGGGAGGAGAGCATGCGAAGGATTACATTCAGGGAATGAATTTGTGGGCTAAATTTGCTCACCCCCGGCATAATGACTCTCTCGATGTCCTTCATCAGATCCTCGAAGCTGTCGGGTTCCAGGGGCGCGCTCTCCGGAATCAGGGGTCGCAGGTACCCGGGTTGCACCGTCGGATAAACGGGACGTTGATCGATGAATTTCAGGTAATCTGTGATATAATCCACCATCTCTTTGCCCCTTGTACGGAATTCCTCGAAATCCATGACTCTTTATTTCAGATTCCAATTAAAGGGAGCTGCAGAATTTTCATTAAAAAATAAAAAAAACATGGAAATTGGTGCATAGCCTGAAACGTAAAGTAAATCAGTTTCTCCGAATTATGGGGAAATCTATATATCTTGTATATACTATGACAGCAAAATGAACGCGTCCCTTCAAAGGTAAACTGATTGCAGGTCAAATTCGATTGTTTAGAACTAAATGTATTATTCTCTGTGCACCTACCCAGCTTCACCCACCCAATTGCAAATGTACAGAACGTGTCTCTTTTACTTATTCTAGTATCTGCTAAAATTGCCTGCTTCCTGCTACACTTAACACGGTTAACCTTGTAATAAATCCTTTCGAACGAAGAGTAATCCGAATGTATTAAACACAGTTTCACGCTGTGCAGTCACTAGCTGGATTACTGCATTTAAAACTAAATGTTAATCAAAATCTGCTGTTGAAACATTAATAAGCGTTTTCATGTGGAATGTGTTGCAGTGTACTCACGTGTGACGACAGTACCGCTGACATGTACTTTGATCTTTGGAGTTTCAGGCAAAATGTTCTTTTATATAATGACAGAAACACAAATCGCAGTCCCAGCCACTCAGAGACGAGCATTGCTAAAACATTCTCCCACGCAACTACGATCACCAATCACAAACAGGATGAAGCTCCTCCTTCACTTGAGATTTGCACAGGGGATTTAGCAGTCCACTAAAGCAACATCCAACATTGCCTGAGTCAGAGAACTTTTAACATATTCGACTCATCGTGTCTGTGCTCACTGATAAGGATGTCCTGCCTTTCAGCTCTTATAGAATCATAGGGCAGAATTTAATGCCCCCCACCCCTGGTGGCAAGTTTGGTGGCGCAGGAGGGTGGAGGGGGGAAGCATTTAATCAGGCGAGAGGGTGGTGAGTGGAGACCCCGCCACCTTCCTGCTTCCACACTGATTAAGTCTGTTCGAAGATGCCTGGAAGGCTTTCTCACCCCGTTGCCAATGAGGCCCTTAAATTTAGCTTAGAAGTGTAGGAGTTCAGACGCATGAAAGGTGATCTCATTGAAACATACAAGATTCCGAAGGAGCTTGATAGGGTAAACACTGAGAGATTATTTCCACTGGTCGGGGAATCTAAAATATGAGCACAAAGGGTTGTAAAGCTTTGGAATTCTCTACCCAGAGGGTTGTGGATGCTCCATCATTGAATCATTTAAGGCTTAAATTGGCAGATTTTTGTTCTTGGAGGGAATCTAGGGATATAAGAGGCAGTGAGAAAGTGGAGTTAAAGTCCAAGATCAGTCATGATTGTATTGAATGGCGGAGCAGGTTCGATGGCCAAATGGCCTACTCCTGCTCCTATCTTTGTGTTCTTGTATTCTTGTGACTTACACCCTCGGTGTCCATGATCTTGGGGAAGGCCCATTGCTGTCCAGTTAAGTGCCTGAGTGGAATTCAATTCGGCAGGCCTTCCCCCGCCACCTCTATTAAAAATTCCCAATAGAATGGTTATAACATGAAAGGAGGCCATTCGGATCATTATATCTGTGCCAGCTTTCTGCAAGAGCAACTAAGCTCATCCCACTACATGCCCTTTCCCCATAGTCCTGCAATTCTTTCCTCTTCAAGTGCTTTGAAAGTTTTGAAATAGCCTTTGGAAAGCCATGACTTTATTTTTTTCAATTCATTCAGGACTATTGAAACTCAACCTGTTTTTCATTTGTATTATAAACCTCAGATTTGTTATATGTGCACCTTTTTTTCTGCTTAATATCTCTTTGTGTGGCTTGGTGCCACATTTTGTTTTATAATGCTCATGTGATGCACCTTGGGATGTTTTATTACTTTAAAGGCTCTATATAAATATAAATTGTCATTGTTGATCATCTTACTCTATCTATTTTATCATCCAGGGAGCTTTGGCTTTGTTTGTCTCAACTTTCTCTACCTTGGGAGTGTACCCCTAGTCTACCCGAACAAACTACTTTTTAAAAGCAACCCATTGTTCAGTTACCTTTGACTGCCAATCCAATTCTAATTTACTTGGGCTAGATTTGTTCTCGCCACATTGAAATTGGCTCACCTCTAATTAATTATTTTTACTCTGGATTTCTCCTTTTCTTTGTTCATAGTGAATGTAAACTTCATGATACCACAATCACTGTTCCACTATATGTTCCCCTACTGGCACTTGATCCACTTGACCCCACCTATTCCCCAGAACTGGATCCAGCAATGCCTCCTTCCTCCTTTGGCTGGAAAAGTAGTGATCTAGAAAATTCTCCTGAACACAATTCAGAAAGTCTGCCCCCTTTCTGTCCTTTGCACTATTACTATTGCTGTCCACATTAGGATAGATAAAGTTTCCCATTATAACTACTATATACTTTTTGGACATCTCTGTAATTTCCTTGCAAATTTGCCCCTCTGTATCTTTTCCACCAGCTGGTGTCCTATAGAATATGCCCAGTAGTGTAAAGGCATCTATATTGTTTCTCAAGTCTAGCCAAATAGATTCTGTATCTAACCCCGCTAGGATATCCACTCTCTCCAGATCTGTAATATTCTCCTTAATCACTACTGCTACCTCTTTTCCTTTCTTTCCTTTTCTATTTTTCAAAAACATCTTGTATCCAGGATATTTTGTACCCAGTCTTTCTGTTTATTGCGCCAGGTCTCTGTTATCATCACAATATTATATTTCCACATGGCTATATGTGCCTGCAACTCACCAATCTTACTTGCCACACACCGGGTGTGCACTTACATCTGCATTAAACTTATTTTAGATTGTGCTCCATTCCCTCCTATTCTGATCCCACCTAATTCCTTATTATTTCTTACTCTTGTGCCACGTGTCTCTCCCAATTTTTTGTGCGCCTTTGTTTTCCTCTCTAACGCTACCTTCTGCTTCTCACCTGCCTGTCAAGTTAGTTTAAACCCTCCTCGACAGTACAAAGTGACCTGCAAGCACATTGGGCCCAGCTCTGTTGAGGTGCAACCCGTCCAACCTGTACAAGTTTCAAATCCCCAGAACCAGTCCCAATGTCCCAGGAATCTAAAGTCCCCACCTACATCTCACCAGTCATGCATTCATCTGCACTATCCTCTTATTACTGTACTCATGAGTGCATAGCACAGGGAGTAATCCAGTGATTACTACCTTTGAGGTTCTGATGATTAGTTTCTTTTACTGCTCTTTAAAATCTGTATGTAAGACCACATCCCTCATTCTACTTATGTGGCTGGTACCAATATGGACCATGACCTACACTGTTCACCCTCCCGCCTCAGGAGTGCTCTGCAGCATTCAACGACGTCCCTGACACTGGCACCAGGAAGGCAACATACCATTTGGATCCATGTCTGGCTGCTCCCCAAACTATAAAATCCCCTATCGTTATATCTTTCCCAACCTTCCTCCTGCATCACTCCCCCCACCCCACACCCCTACCTGTACTGCTAAGCCTGTTGCAGTGCCATGGATTTGGCTGTGGCTGTACTTTTTAGATGAACCATGCCTCTCACCAGTAATCAGAACTGAATGCAGTTTGGAGAGTGAGATGCACTTAGAGATCTTCTGTACTACCTGCTTGGTCCTCCTCCATTGCCTGGCAGTCACTCATTCCCTCTCTGCCTGTCTATCTTTAAATTATGGGTGACCACATCCAAGAATGTATTATCCATCACCCTCGTGGAAACCCAGAGCTCGAGCTGATCCAGCTGATGACACTTTCTCCACATTGAGTATCCAGGGCACTAGATGCATCCTGGAGTTCCCAAATAGAACAGAAGTTACATTCCATGGGACTAAGATGTCCTGCCATGTCTTTATTTAATAGACTTAATTGACTTAACAGAAATAAACTTAAGAGTCAACCACTTCCCTTATGCTGACGTCATTTTACTTTATAGGGAGTTAACTTGAAAGTTTTATTTAATTTTATTAACTATAATCATCAAATTTTAATTTACTGAAACATTCCAAACTGTATTAAATTTAGGAATTAAAGTCAAACTTGTGACATTATTACCGGTCTTGCTATTTAATCTTGCTTTTATCCCCAGGTCTGACTGATTGACTAAACATGAATCATATATGATAAAGTATCAAATTGGTTTTCTTTTTATACTAATTAATGCTTCAAATTCTTTCTTTACAGTTGACTAGATTAAATTAAAAGATTACTGCTGTATTCCACGTGACTGCTTGCCCTGTGTCAGAACTTTGCAATATATTTTCTTCTTCTGTTCAGTTCAGACTCAGCCTGATCACAGATCATAGTGCTGCTCTGATCCCAAGCCTACCCTTCTGTGCTGCTCTGGTACTCGGCTTTGCCTTTTGTGCTGCTCCAATCACTAGCTTGACTTTTTGTCCATACCCCGTGTAGGTTACAACATCTCAAGCACATAACCATATTTTGGTTTTTTAAATGGGACGACGGTTTCTGCTTCTACCACCTACCAGGCAGTGAGTTTCAGTGAAAAATAAATCCTTAATTCCCCTCTAATCCTTCCACCAATAACTTTTAAAACCATGCCTCCTACTTATTGATCTCTCCGTTAATGGAAATAGATTATTTTTATCCACTCTACCTTGAACCCTCATAATTTTACACACTTCAGTTAATCACCCCTCAGTCTCTTTGTTCAAAAGAAAATAATTCCAGGTTAATCAATCTTTCCTCATAGTTAAAATGCTCCATTCCTGACAACATCCCCAAAAACCTTTTCTGTACTCACTCCAGTGTGATCACATCCTTCCTGTAATGCAATGATCAGAACTGTTTCTAGTGCTGTAGCTGTTGTCTAACTGGTTTTATACAGTTCTATCATAACCTTCCTTCTTTTATACTCTAGTCCTCAGCCAATAAAGGAAATTATTGCATATGCCTTCTTGACTACCTGTCCAGTGTATCCAGGGATCTGTGGACACACTCCAATTCTCTATTTTTCCCTAAGCATTTTAGAAACCAACTATTTATTATGTAGTCCTTTGCCTTGTTTGTGTTCTCTAAAAGCATCACCACACACTTCACCAGATGGAATTCCATTAGCCATTTTTCTGCTCACTTGATTAGTCCACTGTTATCTTCCTACAGTCTATAGTTTCCTTCCTCGGTACCAACCACACAGACAATTTTCATATGATCTGCAAACTTCTTAATCATGCTCCCTACATGTAAGTCTGAATTATTGATGTATACCATTAACAGCAAGGGATGCAGTACCGAGCCCTGTGGAACCCCACTTGAAGCAGTATTCCAGTCACAAGAGCACCTGTTGACCATAACCCTTTGCTTCCCACCACTGAACCAATTTTGAATCCAACTTGTCACTTTCCCTTGAATCCCATGGGCTTCAAATTCACATATCAGCCTGCCGTATGGTTTCTTGTCAAAGGCCTTCCTAAAATCCATGTTGCCTAGATCAAATATTCTACCCTCATTGACTCTCCATGTTATGTCCATCAAAGAATTCAATCAAACTAGTTAGGTACAACCCTCACTTAATAAATCCATGCTGAATATCCTTGATTAATCCACGCCTCTTGAAATCACATATCATGTTAGGAGTATGATGGAATACTCCCCACTTGCCTGGATGAGTGCAGCTCCCACAGCACTCAAGAAGCTTGACACCATCCAGGACAAAGCAGTCCGCATGATTGGCACCACATCCACAAACATTCACTCCCTCCACCACCAACGCACAGTAGCAGCAGTGCGCACCACCTACAAGATGCACTGCAGGAATTCACCAAGACTCCTCTGACAGCACCTTCCAAACCCATAATCACAACCATCTGAAAGGACAAGGGCAGCAGATAGATGGGAACACCACCACCTGGATGTTCCCCTCCAAAGTCACTCACCATCCTGACTTGTAGATATATCACCATTCCTTTACTGTCACTAGGTGAAAATCCTGGAATTCCCTTCCTAACAGCACTGTAGGTGTACATACACCACATGGACTGCAGCGGTTCAAGAAGGCAGCTCACCACCACCTTCTCAAGGGCAGTTAGGGATGGGCAATAAATGCTGGCACAGCCAGTGAAGCCCACATCCCATGAATGAATAAAAAAAACCATCTCTCAGAATGTTTTCCAATAATTTGTCCATCATTGAGGTTAGGCTGACTGACCTGTAATTACTTGGGCTATCCATTCCTTACTTTTTAAACAATGGTACAACATTAGCAGTCCTTCAGTCCTATGACACCATTCCTATAGCTGGAGAGGATTTGAAAATGATGCTCAGAGCCTCCGTCATTTCTTCCCTTATTAGCCGGCGATATATTTTGTCCCCAAGTTTGGTGATTCATGCACTTTTAAGGATGTTAAATGTGAGTTTCCTGGGACCAGAAACAGCCAGAGACAAACCAGACTCTGTGCTTCTGCTTGCAGACACCCTCCGCTGGTTCAATTCTGTATTGCAGTTCCAAGTGAATAAAATATATACATTACACTTTTCAAAACACTAATACATTAGTAGTGGTATTGGACTAGTAATCCAGAGGCACAGGGTAAAGCTCTGGGGACCTGGTTCAAAGCCCGCCATGGCAGATGGTGGAATTTGAATTCAATAAAAGTCTGGAATTAAAAGTCTAATGATGACCATGAAACCATAGTCAATTGCCCATCTGGTTCACTAATGTCCTTTAGGAAGGAAATCTGCTGTCCTTACCTGGTCTGGCCTACATGTGACTCCAGGTCCACAGCAATGTGGTTGACTCTTAAATGCCCTCTGGACAAGGGCAATTAGGGATGGACAATAAATGCTGGCCTAGCCAGCGATGCCCACATCCCATGAATGAATAAAAAAAAATCCTCCCCTTCTTAGTAAATGAGAGTTAGCATCTTTCAATAATTTGTTTCCAAAGTATAAACAATAAACTTAAGCATAACTTGAACGTTGAACTTATTACATATTCTAACTTTTGTATTAATTTAACAATGTACTCAGTTATAAACAATGAGATGAAAATAGTTCACTTCGTCACATAGTCACTTAAGTATAGCAGACATCTTCTCTCATGAGTAGGATATTGTCTAATACCAGGTGTGGTCTCATTTAATGCATATTCTTCATCTGAGATGTCGATGTAAGAATTGGCTTCAATACTTACAAATGGTGTTTTCAATGCTTTGAAAGTGATGCATTTTGACTGATGATTTGTGAATCACGCTTTGCAGTGATCATTGATTCCTTTGTGTTGGTCACAACAAGTGGTTGCATGTCATAGCCTTTCCAACATGACCATCATGTTTTATAAGCATTTATATTCTGGCTTTCGACTGTAGGTCTGAATTGCAGGTTTTGCTCTGTATTTACTCTCATTTGATCCTTCTTGGTCACGTTCGCATACTTGTTGATCATTAGCTCTGCGAGGTAACTCAGGAAGTTGTGTGTGTATAGGATGTGCAAAGATAAGTGTAGCTAGAGCTTTCCAGTAGCCGAGTGAGGAGCCACTCTGTAATTGTGAAGAAAGTGATATTAATCTTGCTTCCATGACTTGCTGTAGCTGTACATATTGCTTTTTTCAAGGTATGCATAAATGTCTCAACTTCCCTATTAGCTCTTGGCTAATGGGTTGTGATTTTTTGATGAGTGAAACTAAATAGTTTGTGAATTTTCTGAATTCATTGCTGTTGAATAGAGGTCCATTGTCATGTCACACAATTTGAGGGATTTTAAACAAGGCAGAAATCTGGTCAAGCTTTGGGATGGCTGCTTTCGTTGAAGTAGACGTAAATATTTCTATGACTGGGAATCTGCAGTCATCAGTGACAACAAGCAGGTGTTCATCAAATGTGCAAAATTGACACCAACTTCAATCCATGGTCCTGGAGGTAGTTCAGATGTCTTGAGAGGATCACGAAAATTTGACATTATGTTTGCCTGACATGGCAAACATTGATTCATTTTTTGTTCAACCATAAGGTTGGTTTCTGGGAACCATACCTTTGCTGTAAGGAGTTGTTTGGTTTTACAATTCACTGATGACCTTCACGTGTTATATCGACAACACGTTCCCTCAATGATTGTTGAATTATAAAGAGATAAAGTTCAAATAATATGGAATTAATACATTATTAGTGGAATATTAGTTTAAAAACTACTTTGAGTAAACTCACAGTAAAACATATTTTAACAGGGGTCAAAACTAGCTTGCAAAAGCAGCAAGGTCAACTCCCTTCACAACAATGTGAAATTACTGATGAGAAATATACACACCTAATAAACGATATTTGATGGTCTTTGCTAGACACTAGCATGTAAGCTACAATACTAGCTCTGATAAGTAAAACCTCAAAACAGATAAACGTATCACTAGGCCCCAAGTGTTATCTTACTGGATGCAATACCTTGACTAAGCAACATTGACTATTATGACTGTAATGTAAAGTCCAGTTTTCAGGAATAAATTCAAAATAACATTTTCTAGAAATTGAAGGGCACCCTCCTTATAATAGGTGGCCCTTTCACCAAATATAGGATAGTAATTTGGGGTGGTCCATTCTTGATCAAATGAAAGTCTTCTACGTAACCATTATTATACAACCCAAAATTCATTATAAACATCTCAACCCAAACTTGAATTTTCAGATTTGTTAGGGGGACTCGTTTGATTCTCATAGATTGACTTCAGACTTGTTTTGAGCCTTGCAGATCTCACTCAGGGCTTAAAGTAATATCACTTTAATATTTTGGATATTCTTACTTACTTTTAGAATTCCTATATCTGTAGAAGGTACAGTTTAAATTTTGGATTCTCATATAGAAATAAGAACTAATCATCTTTTCTTTTTAGGCTTTATTTAACATTGCAAATTATAATCTTTGTATAACCACCAAACTGCATGCTTTATTATAATAAATTTATGTATTTACTTAAAACTTAAATTATTTCACCTAGTCTTCTGCATCAAACTCCCAGTGAACCCAACTCCTAGTCCCTTGATGGTGGGGGAATATTTACTGAGGAGTTTAACCCAAACACTCATAATATTCAGGAAAGTTACAGTCTAGGTAAAATATAATTTAGACTATCAGGAGGAGGGTAAAACTCTTGAGTGATTTTCTTTCTTTGGCTGGGGGAAAGTTGGATTCACTGGACCCAATTATGTGTCCTTGAGTCTAGCTCCCTCTGGTCAAAGTTGAGGAAAATTAATTGAGGGACACATTTGATAATTTTAGCTCCATATAAGAGGTTAGGATTGTTACAAAAAACCCAGAATGACAATGTAGTTGAGATTAATCCTTAAAATTAACTCTCAAAGCTCCCTCACTCACCAAATTCCCAAGCTTACAATGTCTCGAGCTGCACTCAGTGACCTAAGCTGATATCTTCATGCTTGTTTACCTTTTGTGCCCAACAAGACCACCTATATTTGTATGAGCTGAAATCGTACAGGGATGAGTCAGCACTGCTGGCTAGAGAAACCAGTTCTAACTAGATCCTTAAAAATTGACTGCCTCTCCAATAGGTGACTCACTTAAGACTGAAAGGAAATTAACTTTAACAGTAAAATGTAATTAAATACTGAATGCAAAAAAGATAGATTTTAGAAAGAGATTAACCCCTAAAATTAACTCTTAAATTCCCCCACTCACCAAATTCCCAAACGCACACTGCCTCGAGCTGCACTCAGTCACAAGCTGCAAACTTTGTGCTTGCTTAATTTGTGTGCTTAGCAGGACCACCTATACTTACACTAGCTGAATTTCTATAGAGATAAGACAGCACTGCTGGCTAGAGACATCAATCATAACTAGCCACCTAATTAACTTTAGCTGCCTCTCCAGTAGAGCGCTTCTTTATCCCTGACTAAGCCTGAAAGAAACTTAACTTTAGCATTAAGTTGTAGTTAAATGCTAAATGCAAACGAGACTAAATTTTAGAAAGAGATTAACCCCTAAAATTAACTCTTAAAATTCCCCTACTCATCAAATTCTCAAGCTCAGGCTTGGGGCAGGATTTTTTGGACAGCAAGTTTCCCGCCCCGCCACCAGAAGAGTCATCAGTGAGGAATGTATCCCTGCCACTACAGGCTGCCCTGCCGCCATTTAAACAATTGGCTGGAGACAGGACAACCACCCCTCACTCAGGAGGAAGTCTCACCTCAGTGAGCTACAGGTCAATGCCAGGAAGCCTAACATTTGTCATAGGGAAAATGCTAGAAGCTATTATTAAGGAGGTTATAGCAGGGCACTTACAAAATCTTTGTGCATTCAGGCAGAGTTAATATGATTTTGTGGAAGGGAAATCTTGTTTAACTAATTTATTAGAGCTATTTGAGGAAGTAACAAGCAACATAGATAATGAGGACCTGTAGATGTGGTGTACTTGGATTTCCAAAAGACTTTCGATAAGGGATCACAACAAAGGTTACTATGCAAAATGAGAGCTCATGGTGTAGAGGTAACATATTAGGATGGATAGAGGATTCATTAGCTAATGGGAAGCAGAAAATAGGGATAAATGGCTAATTTTTAGTTTGGCAAGCTGTAACTAATGGTTCATTGTAGGGGCCTCAACTATTTACAATATATATCAATGACTTGAATGAGGAGACTGAACACATGATTGCTAAATTTGCTGATGGCACAAAGGTAAGTAGTGGAGTAAGTTGTGAAGAGGATATAAGGAGTCTGCAAAGAGATACAGGTCAATTAAGTGAGTGGGAAAATGTTTGGCAGATGAAGTATATTGTAGGAAATGTGAGATTGTCCACTTTTGCAGCGAATAAAAAGCAGCATATTATTTAAATGGAGGGATATGGGTGCCCTGACTCACAAAGACCTAATATCCAAGTACAGCAAGTGATTAGGAAGGCAAATGGAATGTTGCCATTTATTGCAAAGGGAATGGAATATAAAAGTAGGGAAGTTTTGCTGCAATTGTAAATGGCATTGGTGAGACCGCATCTGGAGTACTGTGTACAGTTTGGTTTCCTTGCTTAAGAAAGGATATAATAACATTAGAAGCAGTTCAAAGAAGGTCAACTTGACTGATTCCTGGGATTATCTTATGAGGAAAGGTTGGACAGATTGGACCTGTGTCCTTTGGAATTTCGAAGAATGTGAACTGAACTTATTGAAACATATCAGATTGACAAGAGAGTTGACAATGTGGATGCTGAGAGGATATTTTGCCTATGGGAGAGACTAGATCTAGGGTACAGAGTTTAAAATAAGGGGTTTCCCATTTAAGACAGAGATGAGAAGAATTTTTTTCTCTCTGATGGTCATTAGTCTGGAATTCTCTTCCCAGAGAGTAGTGGACGCAGGGTCATTCAATATTTTTAAAACTGAGTTAGGTAGAATTTTGATTGACAAGGGAGTAAAGAGGTTATAGAGGATAGATAGGAAAGTAGCTTTGAGGTCACAATCAGATCAGCCATGATCTTATCAAATGGCAGAGCATTTTCGAGGGGCTGCATGACCTACACCTGCTCCTGATTCATATGTTTATATGTATGTATGTATGTATGTATGTAGTCCCAGCAATGCCAGTAGCAGCAGTGGCAGCACTTGGACAACAAGCAGTAAATTCAAAGTCTCATAGATACAAACATGTGAATTAGGAACAGGAGTAGGCCACACAGCCCCTTGAGCCTGTTCTGCCATTTGATAAATCATGGCTGATCTGATTGTAAGCTCAACTCCACCTTCCCACCTACCCCCTACAACATTTCACCCCCCATGCTTATCAAGAATCTATCCACCTCAGCCTTAAAAATATTCAAAGACTCTGCTTCCCCTGCCTTTTGAGGGAGAGAGTTCCAAAGACTCACAACCCTCTGAGAAAGAAAAATTCTCCTCATCTGTCTTAATTGAAGGATCCCTTATTTTTAAACAGTGACCCCTAGTTCTAGATTCTCCCACAAGAGGAAACATCCTCTTCAGATGCACCTTGTGAAGACCCCTAAGGACTTAAATGTTTCAGTCAAGTTGCCTCTTACTCTTCTAAACTCCAGCGGATACAAGCCTTGCCTGTCTAACTTTTTCTCATGAGACAACCTGCCCAGTCTAGGTTTTAGTCTAGTAAACTTTCTCTGAACTGTTTCCAATGCATTTATATGCTTCCTTAAATAAGGAGACTAATACTATACACAGTACTCCAGCTGTGGTCTTACCAATGATCTATATAACTGAAACATAATTTCCCTACCTTTGTATTCAATTCCCCTCATAATAAATGATAACATCCTATTAGCTTTCCTAATTACTTGCTGTACCTGCATACTAACCTTTTGGGATTCATGCTTTTGGACACCTAGGTCCCTCTGCATCTCAGAGCACTGCAATTGGAGTCTTGGAGTCCATGACCAGGAAAGTACAGGTGATCTAATGGCAAGGTGGGGAGGTGAGACCCGGGGAGATGGGGAGAGGTGTTGGGGTCCTGATGAAGAGGCCAAGCAGGGATGGGGGTATCTGTGGATAGAAGCCCTTGTGGGGGAGGGTGCCCAATGTGGAAAGGAGGTACCCCTCCTCCATGCCCAAGGCCTGAAAAGGGTGATTTGCCTGGCTTTCCCCGCTCTGTATTTCTACTGCCAGCCGCAAAACTAAGGCCAAGTGTAAGAACGGCCATAAGTAATCATTATTTGCCCATTTAAGGGCCTCAGTTGGGGCCTGTTTCACTGTAAAATTGGGACAGGTCGCAGCTGTTGGAGGGTGGTGGGAAGGATATGCAGGGAGTTTTATGGGTCTCTTCACATGTAATCCCGCAAATGAGGGCTTGTAAAATTCTGCCCTCTGTCTCAAGCTGCACTCAGTGATGGGTTGCAATCTTCTTACTAGGTACCGTTCATGCGGTTAATATTTTCTGTTTTATGTAATATCCCTAAGATATGAAAGAGATCATAAACTGTTTAAATAAATCCTTACCTTCTTGCTTATTTAAAAAATGGACTTGCTGAACTAAAAGATGGCTGCTGCAGGTCATATGATTCACAAGTTGGCTACAGTTTCTAGAAATTTCCAAAAGCAGTTACAGGGCAAAAGCTCAACTCTCATCCTTGTGGAATCTCACACCTTTCATTGTAAGGACATATTATAATCAACAAAACCAGGAACCAGCAGGCGTTCTCTCTCCCCAGCCTAGTCCTATAAGAGAGCAATCGAAACTCATTATACCTGCAGAGGTGCTAATAGCCACTGTCTATCTCCTAAGGTAAACAATGGATTTTGACCAGAGGTATGGAAACTGCTTGTTAGCCTTCAACCGACTTATTAATGGGCATCACATGACCTTATTCTGGCTTTTGGAAAGTTTTAATATTACATTTCTAGACTCGCAACTCAGTCTTCTCTTTAACCTCCAGCCTGCAAGCACCACAGCAGGATTCCAGGCTGACCAACAGCCTACATCAAGACTAAGCCTCCTTGAAGCCTGTTTCTCTGGAAGATTCCTGCCACTGCCTGCTGAAAAGATCAAGCGCCTGTATATCAACCTCACCTCATAAACTTTAAAATGATTCCTCAACATCTGCTTCAGCTAGCTGAATGCCCCTGAACTGTAATTCCTCCATGAAGGAACCCTCACTCAACTCTGACTTTCTGGAATCTGGCAATCACGTGAATTGATATCCATATCTGTGGTCATTTTCTTTTAAGTTATAAAACTACTCTTTCCTATCTTCTTATTCTGTGTTTGTGTGAATGAAGTTGCAACCATTCCCAGGGTTTGAATGTATGAATAAACTTTACTTCGGATTTAACCTAAAGACAGTTTGCTGCGAGTCACTTTAAAAATTGACCTCACAAACAGAAGGTTTGAGAAACACACCACAGTCTATTTCAAAAATTAAAACACCTCTACTTATGGACAGATGGCAAGAAAATAAAGGAGTTCAGATTTGCCTCCCCCCCCAACTCCATAACCTTTAGATCTGCAATTTAATTTCTTATTCAGTTGCTGTCACTAATCATGAATTCAATTTTCTTTATTTATCAAAATGTAGTTTATTTTTCCTATTCTTTATGATGCATGGAGCAAAGTCTTGTTTACTACCTGCAATGGCCCTGAAGAAGGAAAATGGTTTTAAAACATAGGAAAATTTGAAACAAGGCAAAACCGTGTTGATCAAGGCTTCCCCTGCCCTTGGTCTCCCCAACTGCTCAGTAAATGTTTTGATTGAATAACTGAACCAAACTGTGCAAAGAAGTTCTGCAAAAGATTTTCTGATTCTGTTCACTGTCCATCCTCACTAAAAATGTATCTGTACATACGAACAACAAGTCGAAGTAGGCCGTTCGGCCCTTTGAACCTGCTCTGCCATTTATTATGGAAAAACTCAACAGGTCTGGCAGCATCGGTGGAGAAGAAAAGAGTTGACATTTCGAGTCCTCATGACCCTTCGACAGAACTAGGTGAATCCCAGGAAGGGGTGAAATATAAGCTGGTTTAAGATGGTGGGGGGTGGGGTTGGGTGGGGGAGAGAAGTGGAGGGGGTGGTGTGGTTGTAGGCAAAAGCAGTGATAGAAGCAGATCATCAAAAGATGTCACAGACAGCAGAACAAAAGAACACATAGGTGTTGAAGTTGGTGATATTATCTAAACAAATGTGCTAATTAAGAATGGATGGTAAGGCACTCAAGGTATAGCTCTAGTGGGGATGGGGGGAGCATAAAAGATTTAAAAATATTTTAAAATAATGGAAATAGGTGGGAAAAAGAAAAATCTATATAATTTATTGGAAAAAAACAAAAGGAAGGGGGAAGAAACGGAAAGGGGGTGGGGATGGAGGGGGGAGGTCAAGACCTAAAGTTGTTGAATTCAATATTCAGTCTGGAAGGCTGTAAAGTGCCTTCCTGGGATTCGCCTAGTTCTGTCGAAGGGTCATGAGGACTCGAAACGTCAACTCTTTTCTTCTCCGCCGATGCTGCCAGACCTGCTGAGTTTTTCCAGGTAATTCTGTTTTTGTTTTGTATTTCCAGCATCAGCAGTTTTTTGTTTTTTGTTTTTATATCTGCCATTTAATATGTTCATGGCAGAGCTGATAGTAACCTCAAATCTGCATCCCGCCTGCTCCCGATAACCTATCACCTCTGCTGTCTGTCTGCCATATTCACTGATTGTAGGGAAGTTGTAACCTGAAATAGCTTCCTCTGCCATCTTTCCCAAGGCAACATGAAACACATTAAGCTTACATCCAGGTAGAAATGCTAATTAGCTATCCTTGATCCCCACTCCTTTTCATCTTATAAGTAAATTGAACTTTTACAGTACAATTGTTCACAATCTGATAACTCTTAACACCTGTCTGGGATTTTGGGAGACTCAGTGTGTACTCATGGTAAATTCAGAGACTACTGCCATTGTCTTCAAATATGAACACTTTATATCCTCAAAACGTCAACTCTTTTCTTCTCCGCCGATGCTGCCAGACCTGCTGAGTTTTTCCAGGTAATTCTATTTTTGTTTTGGATTTCCAGCATCTGCAGTTTTTTTGTTTTTAACTTTGTACCTTCTTCTCAATAAAACTATTTAAGCCTTCCTTTATTTGACCTCTAACAATCAAACTACCCAGGCTTACTTACAGATGGACGGCAGAACAGGTCACATAATTCTCCTTCATTTACACACTCCCAAAATATTACAGTCTTATAAACCTCATAATTGTAACATTGTAAATCCACAAGCTGGTTGTGGTTTCTAGCACTTTTTGAAATGCACTTGTTTTTTGTTTAAACATATAATCAATTTTCTGCCTAACCAAAACTTTAAAGGCAGAATTTTCTTGTCGGTTTGCAGGGGCGAGCATTCCAACATCACTGCACGCCATTAAGATATTTCGGTGGGCGGTGCACGATGATCTCTGATGCATGCCCGCCATTAATTAACGGACCAGTTAAGGCCCTTGAGCCACTAATTGACAGCGATTTAGGCCACATTTTTAAAAACCTCATCCATGGGCGGGATAAGAGGGGTGGGTGGGGTCATGAGTGATATTTGGTAGACATTTAATGTTTAACTTACTGCTACTTGCCTGCGTGAGCAGGAAAACTTCAAATCTCTTCACAGCTGCTCGGACAGGAATAACAGGCTTCAGGTCAGGACTCTGGAATAAAAGCAAAAAACTGCGGATGCTGGAAATCCATATCAAAAACAAAAATACCTGGAAAAACTCAGCAGGTCTGGCAGCATCTGCGGAGAGGAACACAGTTAACGTTTCGAGTCCGAATGACTCTTCAACAGAACTAAGTAAAAATAGAAGAGAGGTGAAATATAAGCTGGTTTAAGGGGCGGGTGGGACAAGTAGAGCTGGATAGAGGGCCAGTGATAGGTGGAGATAACCAAAAGATGTCATAGACAAAAGGACAAAGAAGTGTTGAAGGTGGTGATATTATCTCTGGAGTAAGCATCATTCTTGGGGCCTTGCTGGTTTCAGGAAGCCTTCCCTCGCCCTGGGAATGGGAGTTATGCTCTCCATTGAAGGCACCTCCTCTGAGGAGGGAGGCCCAGAAGGGGGAGGAGGCCAGGTATCCATATTCAACCTTTAGGGGAGCCACCTTTGGGAGGAGAGGCGCAGGCACAAGGGATGGAGGGCCAAGAGGAAATGCAAGGCGGAAGGAGCTGCAGCAGATGCCACTATCCTGCTGCCAGGGTTTACAGGTGGTGAAGCAGCTACCTCAATATGTCTGGGTGCAGTGCCGAAGGAGGTTCCATCTCTCAAGGGACACAGTGACCTCCATCTGTCAGATGATAAGCCCTGAGATCTACGCCAACTGTGGGCACCCCATGCCAGTGGCGTTGAAGGTCACAGCTGCCCTCAACTTCTATGACTCCGGCTCTTTCCAGGGGTCGATGGGTGATCTTTGCAGAGTCTCTCAGTCAACTGGCCACACTTGTGTCAAGCTTGTGATAGAGGTGACAGATGCTCTGTTCAGGCATGCATCAACTTTCATTCACTACCACACAGACAAGTCTAGCCAGACAGAGCAAGCCAGAGGCTTCACAGTGATTACTGTCTTCCCCTGCATCCAGGGTGCAATCGACTGCACACATGTGGCATCAAGGTGCCAGTGGGTGAGCCGGGTGCCTTTGTCAACAGGAAGGGATTCCACTCGATGAACGTGCAGATAGTGTGTGACCACAGGATGCAGATTCGGCAAGTCTGTGCAAGGTACCCAGGCAACTCCCATGATGCTTACATCCTGAGACACTCCCAGGTGCTGAGGCTCTTCAGTGCTCCAGCTCGGCTTGATGGATGGCTGCCGGGTGACAAGGGCTGTCCCCTCAAAAGGTGGCTCATGACGCCTCTTCGCCATCCAAGAACAGAGGCCGAGCAGCAGTACAATAGGAGCCACAGCTCCACAAGGGTTGTGGTGGAGAGAACCATCGGTCCTCTCAAGATGCGCTTCCGATGCCTGGACCGTTCAGGGAGCGCACTCCAGTACCCCCCAGATCGTGCATTGCTGATAGCAGTTGTATGCTGCTCTGTCCACAATCTTGTGCTGGAAAGGGGGGATGCAGTGGAGGAAGAAGTTGTAGATACAGATGCTCTGGCTGCACACAATGAGTCCAGTAGTGAATCCAAGGATAAGCATGCACAGGAGAACGCTGAGGGGGTAGACGCTGATCCGAGCAACCTCCAGGGAGGCAGGGATACCCAAGAGTCTTTAATCCAACGAACCTTCAGCTAGCCCACCACAGATGGGCCTCCAACACACACCAGGGCTGCAGACTCCATACTCTACCTGGGAGCAACATCTGCCTGGTTAGAAATATTAACTATGTGCCTTATCAATAAAGCTCAATGACAAACAAGCCACTCATAACACCATGGGTTTCCATCCACCTGCAGAAGTAAGGAATCACCCTGAGCCATGTTCACATATGAAGCATTTAATGAATTCACAAAATAAAACAGAAACAAAACTTAATTCAAAGGTGTTGAACAGCGCACCAAATTATAATCAACTAATAGCAAGGCAACAACAAACCACCAGTGAGAAGCCTGGGGTGTGCCTAAGGTGCCTTAAGTTTACATTTTTGGGTGCTAGGTCTAGGTGCTGTCCCCTCGCTGGCACTGGCATCTGAGGCTGCTTGCTCACTCTGCTGTCCTGTTGGCCTCGATGACCTTGGCAGGTGTCCTCTGGCCCATGGAGCTTTTGATGACCCCACCTGGGAGGAAGCGGCCAGTCGCCACAGCCTCATTGGATCCCAGGGTCACTGGCAGAGGGGTGGAGGAGCTGTACCCTTATCTGGAGCACCCTGAGAGGAGCCTACAGAGATGACAGGCAGCTCATGCGCCAATGTGAGGTCACTTCAGACCTTCCTGCTCACCATTGATGGATGGGCACCCAGCTGGGATTCTTGATGCCCAATTCATCTCCCACACTGGCACTGACCAGCTGAGGTCAATGCCGCTGTGAGGGCTTGCAGGTCCGATCGCAACCCCAGGAGGCCCTGATTATTCTCCTGGAGGAGGCTTTCCAAGAGAGTTGCCACTCTCTTCATGGGGGAAGCATGGCGCTCGGCCATGAGAGTCAATGCATTGCTAATGCTCCATGTGGATTCCTCCAGCCTGGAGGCCAAGACAAGCATAGCCTCATGTATCTCCGCCAGATCCTCCCGCAGACCCTGCTGCACTTCCAGCGTTTGCTGCCTCAGGGACGGCTCCAGAGGCACATCATCAGCCACTCCCCTGCACTACTCTGGCTCCCGGCGCCATGGGCACTCTCTGTCTCCGCCTGCACCTCAAGCGAGTGTGAAGTGCCCTCACCGCTGTGCCCCGGAACACCAGCCGATGATTTAATCCCCATCGAGGTGCTTGTGGCTGTGCTGGTGCCTGCCTGGCAGGGGTGGTGTGACGCTGGTGCTTGTAATTCTTCTGGGCCCTCAGGTGTTAGTGGCAGCCTTTCTGCCTCCTCTTCCCGGCCCTGCTCCGGTGATGCTGAAAGGAAGAACAAGGACATTTGATTAGTTCAAGTCGAGACAATGTCAATGTGCATGCCTGGCCCCTGGATCAGTATGTGCTCCGCCTTCCATAATCAATGGGAAACCCATGTTAGAAGCTTGAATCACTAAACATTCAACAGTGGAATGGTTGCAGGGACAGGCATGGTGACCTCAGTGCATGGCACTCTTACCTCCCCCTGGCACCTCAGCCTCACTACCACTGGTGGACCTGGGCACATGGTGCCTCTCCAGCTCCATCGCCTTCTGCTCGTATCTGGTTATAATGGCCAGCAGTGCCTGGCCTCCACCAGTCCGCATCCGCTCTGCATTATTGTGTATGGTCTTCTCCTGAAAAGGAGAGAGAGTAGCATTGATTAGTCCACCCTGCACCTGGATTGTCATCGTATCCCTGCCATCCCCACCTGAGTGAAACATTGCAGGGCTCCAGAAAATCATGACCCTGGAACTGCCCGCATACTCACACCAAGTAGCCAGGGCTGACTCCCCTTGCCCACATGCTGCCTCCATCACCTGGAGTGACCTCCATTTGCCACCACGTGATTTAACCTTGCAAAGCAAGGACGCACAAGCACATGGAATGCCAAGGGCAGCAGATGGATGGATGTCCCACCACCTGGAAGTTCCCCTCCCAGCATGTCAGCAGCCTGACTTTGACATGTTTTGGAGTTCCAGCACTGCGACTAGGTGCAGATCTTTGAGGAAGCCCCCAAAACAGTAATGTGGGTGTCAGTCTACCACATGCAGCAGGTGCAGAACCCAGCTCAGCACAACCGTCTCAGGGTGAATGAGGCATGGGCAATAAATGCTGGCCCACCCAGCAAAGGCCACATGCCGTGAATGATTCAATGCAGTAACTACATTCAGAGTTGGGTTGCGGGGGTTTGGGGTGCTGATGGGGAGGGGGAGGGGTGGTTGGGGGCCAGGGGAGGAAGACTAGCCTAACTGCTGTGTTAAGTGACCAATGCCAACACAGTACTCACCCTTCCCGAGTGCAGACATCGCTGAAACACTTGCGGCTCTGAACCCAGGTGCATCGCACCACGTCATGAGAACTCACTATCTCTGCCATCTCCTCCCAGGCACATGTGGTCATGTGGGGGGGGGCCTCCTCCTCCCGTACCTGGGAACGAGGATCTCACGCCATGTTACCACCTCCTCAAGGAGGGCAGCAAGGCACTTGTCCGAGAAACGAGGGGCACATTGCCCCCTGACCTGCCCTCCTGTCTGCTATTTAACCAGCAGGGCTCTGGGGAGCACTTCTGCTGGCCATGGTTCACAGCCTTTGCAAGGCTGCAGGAGCGCTGTTAAACAGGTCTCTGGGTCACCATTGGTCCCAGCAGTCATTGCAGTCCCGCCGCTGCCTGCCCCCTCCCCCCTCCCCCTGTATTCGGGAGCCGCGATTCACAGTGGGTGGGCCTTAATTGGCCCGCCTGCGTAAAATGGCGAGGCAGACATGATCGCAGGCGGTGATCAGCTCTGCATCTGCCCACGCCCGCTCCCGACCAGCCCTGCCCAACGGGGAGAAAATTCTCCCCTAAATTTCAGTTATCCTTGCCTCCAGAGTCACCCTAGCAATATCAGTTATGTGTAAGGAGAACTTCTGCTTTCAATCTCCCCCTCCCTGATCCTGAGCCAATTGATGCCAGAAAATATATTGGTTGGGTATTATCACATACTCATAGAAAACTTTAATGGAACATGATTATAATTCTATTCATTGTTCTGAAATCTACATGTGCATAGATTGATTTATACTTGCAAGCCACAATTAATATGAAACATGATCAAGTCTGATCCAGAGACATCAGAAGACTGATTTTATTTATAGGATTAGGTTACTTTTCTCCAATGGACCCTTTGCAGTATGCAGAGCTGCTGCTGAAAGGCTGATGGATGGGAAATGGCAGCACTCCACAACTGGAATAGGTCAAAGGAATTTTTTAGTCTGTAGGATGATTTGCCTTAAGTCACTGGTGACCTACCTAGTTTTTTGAATGATTTTGCATACGGCTTAAAAGAAATAAAAATGTGGGTTGTTCCAAAAGACAGAAGAAAGTTCAAAGAGACTATGGGTGGAATCATCCCAGGTTTGCTCTAAGTGTGGTAGTGGGTGTGAAAAAAGATATTTTGCCCACCAGCCACAATGGCGGGTTTTCATGACATATCATCCCCTTCCCAGAGTATTCACGGGAAACACGCCGGATCACTGGCAGGCTGGCAGGCAGGCTGGGATTTGCCTGCCATGCCATGACCTCAGCGCTTCCTAGCACCTGGCACCATATTTAAAGTACACCAGGGTGCATGCCTACTCCATGTCCACAGACCAGGACTGCTCCAGGTGACAGATGGCCCCGAAAGCAAAAAAGACAGCAGCCCCAAAATTTAGTGACGCCTCTCTGGGACACCTGCAGGAAGCAGTGGAAGGCCGCCATGATGTTCTCTACACTCCGCCCCATCTGGCCACAGGAGGTCTACCAGAGTCACCAATCCAGCGTGGGACGCATTGGCAGTGGCAGTCAGTGCCAACAGAGAACAGAGAAGGCCAGCCATCCAGTGCAGGAAGAGGATGAAAAATCTTATCAGTCCCGCCAGGGTAAGTCAACCACATCATCACTCTCAACACACACCCAAACCCATCACACATCCACAGGGATCTCACACCACAAGGGACTACACCACTAACTCTCCTACACACCCTCACATCTCCATCAGGCTCATATCCTCTGGAGCTCATGTCATCATCCTGTCCATTGCTCCACTCGCCACACAAACATGCCATGCAGTGCCATGTGTCCTGCTCATACTCTCTCCCTCTGTTTTCACGCAGGAGAAGCTGACTCACAACAGGAGGGATGGGTCCCGGAACAGAGGTGGAATGGCCCACATTAGGCCACTCACTCACTTTGAGGGCATGCCATCACGCTGAGAGGTGAGGACATGATCCGTGCCTGTGGCAACGGTGAGGTCGGCAGCGAACACCCATGTGAGGATCCTACATCGTATCAACCCTCTCTTAACTGTGAGTGCGCTCTCTCCTGCTTTTGACTGTGCTGCCATGTGCTAATTATTTCTACTTTGGTTCACAGGGAGCTCTGCCAAGTGACCGACACCCTCAGCCAGCCAGTCCCTCAGTTCCATCCACATCCTCACCTCCAGGCTCGAGGACACCTCCTCCATTGAAAAGCTGGATATAGGCAGCTTGGAAGACTCATCACTTATCCAATCCTCCACCAGTGCAGAGGCACACATTTCGTTGGTACCTAGATCTCAAGGAGGCTCGGGCTCACATACACATTGCAGCAAACGAAGGATGGACATGTGGGCATGAGAGCAGGGTGGAGTGTTGAAATGGCAAGCGACAGAGAGGTCTGGTTTATGCTTGCGGACAGACCTAAAGTGTTCCGCAAAGCGGTCACCCAGTCTGCGTTTGGTCTCTCCAATGTAAGGAGACCACATTGGGAGCAACGAATGCAGTAGACTAAATTGAGGAAAGTGCAAGTGAAATGCTGCTTCACTTGAAAGAAGTGTTTGGACCCTTGGATGGTGAGGAGAGGGGAAGTAAAGGGTCAGGTGTTGCTCCTTCTGCGGTTGCATGGGAAGGTGCCGTGGGAGGGTATTGAGGTGTAGGCGGTGATGGAGGAGTGGACCAGGGTGTCCCGGAGGGAATGATCCCTGTGGAATGCCGCTGGAGATGGTGAAGGGAAGATGTGTTTGGTGGTGGCATCATGCTGGAGTTGGCAGAAATGGTGGAGGATGATCCTTTGAATGCGGAGGCTGGTGGGGTGATAAGTGAAGACAAGGGGGACCCTATCATGGTTCTGGGAGGGAGAGGAAGGTGTGAGGGTGGATGCGCAGGAGATGGGCTGGACATGGTTGAGGGCCCTGTCAACCACCCTGGGTGGAAAATCTTGGTTAAGGAAGAAGGAAGACATGTCAGAGGAACTGTTTTTGAAAGTGGCATCATCAGAACAGATCCGACCGAGGCAGAGGAACGGTTTTTGAAAGTGGCATCATCAGAACGGATGCGACGGAGGCAAAGGAACTGAGAGAATGGGATGGAGTCCTTACAGGAAGTGGGGTGTGAGGAGCTGTAGTCAAGGTAGCTGTGGGAGTCGGTAGGCTTGTAATGAATATTGGTGGACAGTCTATCACCAGAAATTGAAACAGAGAGCAAGGGAAGGGAAGTGTTAGAGATGGACCATGTGAAAATGATGGAGGGGTGGAAATTGGAAGCAAAATTAATACAGTTTTCCAGGTCCAAGCGAGAGCATAAAGCAGCACCGAAGCAGTCATCGATGTACCGGAGAAAGAGTTGTGGGAGGGGGCCAGAGTAGGACTGGAACAAGGAATGTTCCACATACCCCATAAAGAGATAGGCCTTGACAACCTTCCACATGCTCTTTCTCCTCAAGGAATCAGGCTGGGGCCTTTAGGGACCCGAAGGGAGGAGGAGCGGCAGCTGGACACAGCTGGGTCATCCACTCAGGAATGTCAGAAGCTGTCTGCTTCCTCCAAGTCCCTTTTGCCCGTGACCCCCTCAACCTCGTCCTCTGTCACTACAGAGAGAGCAGCTGACCCACAGGAGGACATTCAAAGCAAGTCGGGGCCCTCAAGGTCTCGGCTCTCCAGAGGATGCAGGCTAGATCAGAAACAACAGGGCCAACCATTTCACAGGCTGTCTCCACCCCTGCTGCGGATGTCAGGGCAGCTTTTAGAAGAAGTGGTAGGCCTAGGAAAGTTAAGAAATTCTGTTCACATGCGGTTGCATGCATGATCACATTATGTCCCCTTATAATCTGAAAATATATTCCCTTTCACTGAATAGTGTGTGATGTTGTCTTTCAGCTTCATTGACAGGCTTTGCGAGTCCTCCCACTGCATCCCCACCACTAGCTGCGTGCAGCTGGACCACAAGTGATTATGAAGTGAGAAGTGTGTTTTTGGGAGGTTGGGGTGGTGTGGGGGTTTGGGGGGAGGTTGGCAGAGCCTTTTAAAGCCTCATGCAAGCGCTCTCCCATGCACGCAGAGCCTTCATCCATCACACACATCTTACTGTCCCGAGAATTTTCAATGCTGCCTGCTGGGGTTCACTTTCAGTTGACCATCTGAGCCGACCTGCATCTCCGCCCACCCCTTGATCTCACTCCCATGCAGCAGCTGTGCCTGTCCAACACGAGGCTCTGCTCACTTTTGACTTTGACAATGATGGTCACAGTGAAGTTTTTGATCAACTGCCTTGTCCTTTCCCCTCCCTCAGTCACCCATGTCCTTTTCCCCATCACTGTTGATCCCTCAGCATTACTTTCTAGCTCCCCACCATCACCAGCCAAAACCCTTGTCTTTCCAGGATGTCCAAGTGAACATGCACGTTCCCTGCCTTCCTGAGAATCCCACCTCCATCCAAATTGACCTCCCTGACCTCTTCCTTTTCACCCTCAGGGTCCACGTCTGCCTCTGAGTCCCCAGCAACCACCCTTGCTTTCCCTTCCATCACTACCAATGCACCCTTACAGTCCCATCCTACCAAGTACCTCTGCCCCCTCTCACACCATTCCCTCCTACCACGACTGCCATCCAAAATGAAAGGTGACCAACAATAACCTTCTCATTAACATTTAAATCCAATAAAATATCAGATCATACAAATAAAAATAAACTATTCACCCTTATTGCCTGTCTTGTGGGTGCCTTTACCTGTTTAGAACTCCTTTATAAAATATTCCAGTGACAGACTGCTTCCTGGAAATAACTTGTTGCCCCCTCCTGGCCTGTTTAAACCAAATATGGTGAGTTAGAGAGGAGATTAAAATTTAATTTTTTTTATGTTGCACCTGTCCCAAACCCTTATATTCTTGCGGGCTAAAATTGTTTCCTGGCCTAGAAATTCTGCAGCTTCTATTTTTTGGCACCTCATCCATAGACTTCTGACAGCCCATGTGCAGCTGGGAAGGTCCAAGGAAACCAGCACTTTTGGGGCTCAGGCTTCATTACTATGTAGAAGGCGCAGTGGTAGGAGCCCTTATATGTTTGTGCCTCAATGTTTGGGTGAGCGATTGGGTAAGATTGCAGGGATCTGCAGATGAAACGGCTGGACCTTGGAGTCTGGCTGGGGGGATTGGTGCTAGGAGGTTTAGAAAAAACATTACAGAGGTCTGCATCATTGTTGAGGGCCCTCAGAGCGAGATTGGGATGTTGGTGGGTGGTGCGAGGTCAGGGCCTTGGCAGATGTGAGGCTGGGGAGGGTACAGGAATTCGGAGTTGAGAGTGAGGCCAGAGATCTTGGGACCAGAAACAGTGTTGATTTGGGCATGTATGAATCTTTGCAGGTTGTGTTGCTTAGTATTAGGTTTCCCAAAGGCACAGTGCTGGTTTTGGCTGCCTCAGGTACAACAAAATTACAAGAAGGAGCAAAAACAGGTCCCTTATTTGCATATGTTATTTGCCTAGTGCCTGCTTCTAATCTGATAAGGGACACCATTTTTTTGACTTTTAACAAATTGGTGTCACGCTCCTGAACCTGGCCAAATTAGCCATCAACAGCTCCAGGCAGTGAGGTATCAAGGGAATCATCCAGCCTGACTGTCTACCTCTTTTCTGTGGCTATGTTCACAGCCAGGTGTCCTTGGAGATGGAGCATGAAGTGTCTCCCAGCATAATTGAGGCTTTCCCTGCCTGTTGGGCACCACAGGGACTGGGGTGTTTTATAGTTAAATTAGTGTGCACATGAAACAACATCACTTTAAATGTAAAATGACACCTGTATTGCCAAAAACTCAGGTTGTATGGAACCAAATTTCTACTCCTTATATTTCAGGCTGTATTGAGTGTGGATGTATGCCAGAGCATTGACAGAGGCTGATGTAGTTCCCAGTTTTAGGTGGGAGTTTTGTCAACAGCATGCTATTCCCAATGACACAATTGGAAGTGTGCACCACTTCAATTCTTGCTTTTTGCCATTTCCCATGTGATTATTATTAAAATTTTCAGTGCCAGCGGCATGCAGGGGAAACATGAACTTCCAGGCAGAGGAAGCTTTTCATTTGTGAAACCCACTGTCAGCTGACAATGCTGCAGCTATGGAAGGCTCTGCATCACTGCCAGGCCACTCCAGTGCTGTAGAGTGTGAGAGTTGTCTCAGTTTCACATGAAGGCCCCATCAAATCCGTCATGTTCAAGCACCAATTCAAACCAGCCAAGGTTCAGAGATGCGCCTTCCTGCAGGTTCTCCTCCAAGCCGTCAGGAAAAAGACAGGAGCTGCTCTTCCCTGGAGATGGCATCAGAAGGCCCTCCTGCCTGGCCAAGGTGGCCTAGACTGAGGTGGTAGAGGAGGTGAGCAAGCATGGGCTCCAAAATAGAACCTGGGTGCAGTGCAGGAAACAGGCCAATGACCCGCTCCAATCCACCTGGGTAAGTGCCAGTGCCACATGTTCAACAGAACTCTCTTGTGGGGTCACCAATAACGTACAATTGTGAATGGGCAGCTATGCCAGAAGAGTGACTGTGTGATCAGCCTTAACGCCACATAGTGAGCGAGTCCAAGTATGTGGAACTTTGGCTTTTGCATGCGCTTAGACCATCAGTGGGACTGACAGGCTAGTATGTGTGATGGGGTTGGATGTAGACAAGGGGGTTAAGTGCCACTTGACATATCACTAACAATTCCTGGGAGAGGAGACAGAGGAGGAGTTTCTGACCTCAGACTTCTGAAACAGCTAAGGAAGAGGCAATGAAGATTGATGATGTGCAGGGAGCATGATCCATCGCAGACAGTAAGACTGGATTGGCTAAGGAGGAAGAGGAGACCATCCTGTGTTAATTGGATCCATGCCAGTTAGTGAAGTCAAAACTAAAGCACAGCAGCTTTCTTTGTTGGAGAGAGTTTATTGACTTAGTTCACAGCTATCCCCATTTATACTATTTTGATGATTCTTTTGATAAACCATGAAAATAAAATTAACAAAATGGAGGACAAATTAAAAGGCAGCTCCTTAAAGGGATACTGCATAAAGAATAGCAAAATCTTCAAGAATCTCAAAATGTAATCAAAAGGGTCGATAAAACACCCCAGTCCCTGTGGTGCCTAACAGGCAGGGAAGGCCTTAATTATGCTAGTAGACACTGCGTACTCCATCTCCAAGGACACCCAGCTATGACCATAGCCACAGAAAAGAGGCAGACAGTCAGGCTAGATGATTCCCTTGATACCTCGCTGCCTGGAGCTGTTGATGGCTAATTTGGCCAGGCTCAGAGCAAGTTCATGAGGAGGTGCTCCTCCCTCTCCATCCTCCTCCATACTGGGTGCCTGAAAATCAGGAGCGTGAGACTGAAGTGCAACCAAAACAAAAGTAGCAGGTTTTTCAAACAACTACAAAGCGGGTGCAGCCTACAACAGCTAACATGTGTGTGGTCCACGGATTCCACAAGACCGCAGGCATCTTGGTAAATTGACACATCCTACAGTCGTATGGAACTGCCGCGTGCAACACCCTCCACCCAAGGTCCCGATGGTAAGAGGGAGGATTCCAGTGTAGAAATCCCTCCAATGGGGTCCTCTGCCACTGGATGGCAGCAGGGCATGCCCAAGGTTGTCTGGACAGCAGGTGAAAGCAAGGAGGTGAAGGTTGTGCAGCAACAGCCCATACAGGAAACCGCTCCGTGCTGAGGGCACAGAGGGCATTTCTGCGAGGCAGCCCGTGTTGTGGGGCGGCGGTTCCCAAGGGAGGATTTGGGGCTTGGGGCCATTGTGGAATTCCGTCCAAGCAGGGGTTCGCTCAGAGGCGAGTCCACTGCACCCCTCAGCATCCTCAAGCCTTGTATGACATTAGGGCTGAGCACGACCATTCTAAGGTCATGGAGCTGGACCTCCACTGCCACACGATTCGCCTGTTTCTGCAGAATCATCCAGCTCACTCCTCTGCCACCCAGAATGTCCCCGATTCTGGACATCTCAGCAGCCACAGCCCCTTCCCACCCGCCGGGCACCTGAACTGGTGGAGGTGCAGATTCCTGAGCAGCGGCTCCCTGATGGTGGAGAGCTGTGGTGTGAGGTGACAATGTTCCAGACTTTGATCAGGTCCTGGTAAAAGACAGGCAACAGCTGCAGGAAGCTACGAAGACCGCTCGGGTCTATGAACAGGAGTTGCATGTCGTAATTCAGGCCATACACCCGGTGGAAAAAATATGTCACCAGGGCACACCATCTTGGAGGAGGCTCTCCATAAAAGATATCGCTTCAAGGTCTGAAGGCAGAAAGTTGCCACCTGAGTGTGTAGGCACACCAGAGCCCGACTGCCCTCCCTAAGCGGGAGACTCAGAGCCTCAGCAGAAACCCAGTGCAGCCTTTTATCCCAGAAGAAATAAATTAGCATTCGCTGGATTTTGTGACAAAGGACAGAGTATTCTGTGCCCGCTGGCGTCGAGCATGATCAGTGGCATGAGTGGACAATATGGCGTGATCGGTTTTACGATGGCAGGAAACCAGTTCATGATCATCCACTCAGCCCATTGATGGCGGGTTGTGTTTTCTGCCATCGGTCATCAGGAACCTCATTGTAATACAGCAGTATATTGTATAGAACACACCATTTTTATTTCTATTGGACTGTGAATTAAAATTATAATGCTGCAGTTTGAAAGACATATCTACCGGTACAGTGTGAGGGATATATACAATGTTGCTGTCCTGGAACAGAGTGTGCCATGAAAGACAGGATGGTGCAGAGGATGAATCTGGTTTAATGGGAAACTGCCTGGCAACAACATTTTAATTGGCTCCTAATCAGGCGACCAGTGTTTGTGTGAGAGCAGCACAGGGAAAAGCTCCTAGCGTGAAAAGAGGAAGGACCTAAAACCTCTTTCTCCTGTGTTATGTAAGATTCCAGTAATTCTAAAATAATAGGTAGCTGGTTTTTCTTACCTCACATCTCCATAACCTGCTCTCTCTCTGAAAAATCCATGTTAAGAGGAAAAGGGGTGAATCACCGTTAGAGACATTGAAAAACAAGTGCTCAACCAGTGAACTAATGACTAAAAGTGCTGGAAGACCACCTCGTGTCATCAACAAAGGACTGAATGGAATTTGGAAGACATCAACCAAAATCATCGAAGCCTGTACTCCGGAATTAGTGCTATTGAACAGTTTTATCCTACCCTTAAAATCCATGTTTTTGTGTGTCTTATGTGTCTTGTATGTTTGCGTATAGGGAGTTAAGAAGGGGTAGAGTTTAGGTTATAGAAATTACCAGTTCATATTTCTTTCTTTTGCAACTGGTTAAAAACAATTTGCTCAATAAACAGTTATTTACTTATCAAGCTTACAATCCTGGTGCTCGTATTCTGTTAACCTAAATTAGAAAATTAGGTGGTTTGATCAAACATTTCACATTTGTCATGGCTCGGGGAGCAGTGGGGTTTGATATTGCAGCACACTATCCCTAGTGAGTTGTGACAAAGTTTGGGGACTTGAGTCTGGGATATTTTGGAACAAAAGACAATGATGATTTGGGTATAGATTTAGTAAGTAATAAAATATAAAAGGAAACACCAGGTTTGTACTATCAAAAATAAGATAGCACTGCAAACTGCTAAAGCTTTCCTGCAAGTGGAAGAGATGTCCCTGACAATTTTACAAGGGATCCCAAAAGCCATCTTAATTGAATTGGCAAGTAAATTAAGAGTAGGATTGCCTGCCAAAGCTAGGAAAGCAGAGATAATCAAAGGCATAGCACAGCACTTAAAACTGGAAGTGATACCTGACACTAATGAGTCACAATGGGAGGTAGTGAGACTTCAGTTAGAAATGAAGCGGCAAAGGAACTGAGGAAACTTGAATTAGAGGCAGAAGAAAAAGGAAGAGCATTTCACAGGGAACAGGCAGAAAGGCAAAAGAGAGAAAGAAAACAAGAAAGAGAATTGGAAAGGTCAAAGTTAGAAAAGGAGGAAAGAGAAAAAGGGAGAGACAAAGAATTCTAGCTTAGAATGCCGGCAGTTAAAAAAGAGACACCAGTAGGTGAGGCAGGACTTATTTCCAGACAGAGCTTCATGGGGAGATATTTAAATTTATACAAAGATTGAGGAAAAGGGAATTGAAGCATTCTTTATTTCATTTGAGAAGATAGCTAAACAAATGAACTGGCCAAAGAAAAACTGGACGTTGCCCGTGCAGAGCAAATTGACAGGTGGAGCACAGGAAATGTATGCTTCACGGTCAGAGGAGGTTTCTGGGGATTATGATGTGGTGATAATGGCCATTTTGAGTGCATATGAGTTGACCCCTGTCGAGTCATGCCATTTGGGTTTAAAGGTGCCCCAGCTACATTCCAGAGACTTATGAATCAAGTTGTAGCTGAAGTACGTAACTGTGTGGTTTATTTAGATGATGTAATAATATATAGTAACACATGAGGAGTACATGTGAAGCAATTAGAGGATCTGTTTAAACAATTGTAGTTGGCTGGTTTAGTCATAAATCTGGCCAAAAGCGAATTTGCAAAAGCAAGGGTAACTTACCTAGGTCACATCATTGGACAAGGGCAAGATTGCCAAGAACAGAAAAAGTGAATGCTCTAATAGAATTCCCCATTCCTAAAACTAAATGAAAAATCATGAGATTTTTGGGAATGTGTGGGTTTTATCGGAAGCTTGTACCTAACTTCAGTACAATAGCTGTACCTCTCACCAACTTGTTAAGAAAACAGGCAAAAGTGGTATGGTCAGCAGAATTCCAAGCAGCCTTTGAAAATCTGAAGGCAATTTTAATAAATTAACCAGCGTTGGCCCAACTTTAGCAAACTTTTAAAAATGTCAATTGATGCTAGTGACTTGGGGTAGGTGCAGTCCTATTACAAGATGATAAATTAGGAATAGAGAAGCCGGTGGGGTATTTTTCCAAGAAACTAAATCAGTATCAGAGGAAGTACTCTGCAGTAGAAAAGGAAACTCTAGCATTGTTGTTGTCTCTTCAACGCTTTGAAGTTTATGTCTGTCATGATAAGAAAGAAACATTAATCTATACTGACCATATTCTGCTGGTATTCATTGAAAGGTTTAAAACTCATAATGCAAAACTGTTTAGATGGAGTCTATTGTTTCAACGATTCAATGTAAAGATTGTTCACATTGCCGGCAAAAATAATATGATCACAGATGCATTGGCCTGGGTGTAAAATGCTGAAATAAGTAAATAAATACTGAAATAAAGGAATAAGAAATGCTGAAGATTGTATAAGGGGAGGAAGGATGAATGGAAGTAAGTCTCATGGTTTGTTGTCCATGTGTCACATACCTTGTGATGAAATGCATTTTTGAAATGACATTTCATCTCTTTTAAGGGTGGAGGCATGTAAAGAACATATCTTTTTATTTCTGCTGGAGTGTTGTAAAAAACATATCTTTTTATTTCTGTTGGACTGTGGATTAAAATTACAATAGCTGCAGTTTGAATGACATGTCTAATGAAACAGGGCGAGGGATATATACAATGCTGCTGTCCTGGAATAGATTGTGCCAAGAAAGACAGGATGGTGCCAAGGAACAGCCCGGTCTAATGGAGAACTGCCTGGCAACAACAATTTAATTGGGTCCTAACCAGATGACCAGGGTTTATGTGAAGGTAGTGCAGAGAAAAGCTCCTAGCCTGAAAAGGGAAAAAAAGACCTAAAACCTCTTTCTCCTGTGTTATGTAAGATTCCAGTAATTCTGCAATAATAGCTAGCTGTTTTTAATTCATAATATCTCTGTAACCTGCTGTCTCTCTGAAAAACCCCTGTTAAGAGGAAAAGGGGAAAATCACCGTTAAAGACATTAAAAAGCAAGTGCTCAACCAATGAACTAAAGACTGAAAGTGCTGGTAAGATCACCTTATGTTATCAACAAAGAACTGAAAGGAATTTTGGATACATCGATCAAAATCAACCCACTGAATCCTGTACTCCAGAATTAGTGCTATTGAACTGTTTTATCTTACCCTTAAAATCCATGTTTTGTGTGCCTTATGTGTCTTGTATGTGTGTGTATAGTGATTTAAGAAGGGGTAGAGTTTAGGTTATAGAAATTAGCAGTTCACATTTCTTTCTTTTGCCACTGGTTAAAGGCAATTTGCTCAATAAACAGTTATTTACTTATCAAATTTACAAACCTGGTGCTCATATTCTGTTAACCTAAATTAAATAATTAGGTGGTTCAATCAAACTTTTCCATTTGTTGCAGCTCAGGGAGCAGTGGGGCTTGATATTGCAGTGCTCTATCCCCAGTGAGTCGTGATAATATCATTATCAGGCCAGCCCGCTGGAATGGTTCTGCCCCATTGCTGGAGCATCCATAACTGCTGGAGGTCCTTGTAGCCCCTTGCAATGTCAGCATCCTGGTTTGGAACAGTGTCCCCCATGGTTTAAGCCAACAGGGCAGCCATGCAGCGCATTAATCTCTCAAGTGGTGGCCAGCGCTCTTTGGGAAGTGGTAAGGGGCCATCACACTTAAACAGGACAGGTTTTTATTATACCCATGCTAACCATGTGTCTCTCTTTCATCCTGCAGGAGTACAACATCAGGACCGTGGAGCCTGGTAAACTAGCTATATGCTTGATGGCCTACAGAGAGCAAAGACGACAGAAGAGAAACGACTGAGGTTCCTGGCTGTGCAGAGACAGGAGCAGCAACCTCAGGAAGCTGACGTTGCCCAAGAGCCAGAGCGAGCCCTCTCAGGCCGGTGCCCAACGACACCTACAGTCTATAGACCCCGCCTTTCATTCCTGCAGATGACTGAGAGCCAGTGTCGTGAACGGTTGTGTATGTCTTGGGAACTGGTTGGTCACATAAGTCAGCTACTGCAGGATTTGATGCCACTGGGACATGGAGGGCGTCCACTGCCAGTGGCTGTGAAAGTGACCGCAGAGCAAAATTTCTATGCCAGTGGCTCCTTTCAGGGCTCCACAGGTGACATCTGTGGGATATCACAGCCTCCACCCACAAATGCATCCATAAGATCATGGATGTCATCTTTGCAAGGGCACACAACTTTGTGCATTTTTCCCGGGACCAGGACAGCTAGGATGCAAGAACCATTGGATTCGCCCAGATCTTGGGTTTCCCACAGGTGCAGGGTGCGGTCAACTGCACTCATGTGGTGCTCAGATCTCTGTTGCAACATATGCTGAACTACATCAACTGCAAGGGGCTCCATTCGATGAATGTGCAGCTGGTGTGTGACCACCAGAAACACATCCTGCAGGTGTGTGCATGGTTTCCAGGGAGTGTGCATGACTCCTACATCCTCAGTCAGTCACAGATCCCTGGAGTCTTCCAGGGTCCACAAAAGCTGCAGCAATGGCTCCTTAAGGACAAGGGCTACTCGCAGAGGCTGAGGCTGATGACACCCTTGCAGTGACCTCAGACTGCAGCTTATCAAAGGTATAATGAGGCTCATGTTGCAGCTCGCAACTTGTTGGAGCAGACAATCAGGATGCTGAAGATGAGGTTCCACTGTCTGGACCAGTCTGATGGAGCCCTGCAATACACTCCGCAGAGGGTGCCACGCATCATCATCAACTGCTGTATCCTTTACAACCTGGCGCTCCAACGGGGAGACAAGCTGGCTGGGGAGGAGATGAAGGAGCTGCACGTCTCCTCCGATGAGGAGGACGTAGATAGGAATGAGGATGAGGAGGTCCTCGGAGGTGACGAAGATGGAGATGAGGCTCTCGCACAGGCCAGATGAGGCAGGTGTGCTCGGGAGGCCCTCACATCTGCTAGATTTGTGGAGGATGATGATGACTTGCAGTGAGGTGACCCTATAGTTCCTCACATTACATCTTTGAACATTTGACTGCAGTCTGGCTTATGGCAGCTCCTATCCTGAGAATGCTCCTGTCATTGGAGGCATAGTGGAGGCCTTAATAGTCACTCAGTTGCAGGAGGATGATGATGACATGCAGTGAGGAGACTCCATAGATCTTCACATAGTCTCTGTGAATGTCTGACTCCTGTCTGACCGAGGGCAGTTTGCTTGCGCTCAGTGATCAGGGTCATATCATAGAGATGCAGCCATGAAACTTCAGAAGTATCTGATTCTTTGTCCACCTTCAGCACCTGAGCCCTTCAGGATCCGGAGCACAGCATCATTGGTCACAGATGCTGAAGAGATGGAGGACAGCCCCTCCTTAAGGGAGAATGAGAGAACTCGGTGGCGCCTCCCACTTCATTCTGGCAGCAAACACAAGCACCGACAAGGTGCAGACATGAATAATGTTTCCAAGGAATGTGAGGCCAGACCATACTTTGGTCTGGAGGGTGCACAGGGCACAGAGAAGAAGGTCTGGATTGAGACACCTGCCTTTATCCTGTGCAGAAAGGTTTCAAAACTGAGTGACAAGAACATTGCTCATCAGCATAAGGAGCCATAGGCAGGAAGATATTCTTGGGCGTCTGTTGACAATAGAGAACAGTATGTAAAAGTGATTAGCACCTTTCCTAACCCTGCCACTATGTCTTGTTGCTCCCTGGGCATCCACAGCAGAGGTGGAGGCAGCCTGCTGACTGCTACGCCCTGTTGTCTGTGATGACTTTGATGGGCATTCTCTGGAGGGCCTGCTTTTAGTTCCTGCTGTGTGGCAGTGACACCCTCAGTCTGTGAAGCTGGAGCTGCAGACAACATAGGGAGTAGGATTGTTCGGATACTGAGTTATCTGGATGGATGGGCCCAGAGTGTGCACCTGCTGATCCTCCTCCCCGTGGGTGCCCAGGGACTTCAGGTGGACTCCTTGAGGAGTAGGGGTAGCTGGAGTGAGACCAAGTGCCCTGCACCCCTTTTGTGTACACACTGTTGGAGGCCAACCATGGCATCAGCAATGGAGTTGAGCCCACGCAGCAGTGCAGGAGTCAAGTCCTGGACCAAGGTCTCCATGGCCATGATCCTACTAGCGTTGACCACAGTGCGTTGGCATGCCGGCACTATTAACTCAGACTGAGGGCAGACAGATTCCTCCATTGTGCATTGCAATCTGAGGAGTGCAGCGGACATTGAGGACCTTGATTTCAGGCATTCTGTCACCAGTCTGCAACCTCTCCCTCTTGTGTGCCAACTTGTCCTGCATGAATGGAGATGGAGAAAGTGTAAGCAGGATGCCTGCCAGGCCAGATGATAAGTTTGGTCCCATGGACGGGATGGGGATAATGACGTGTGAGAGAGTGAATGGTGATGTTCCTTGAACTGGCAGAGTGAGGGCCCTGTGGATATGTAATGGGTTTGTGAGTGTGAGTTGAGAGTGATAAGAGTGACTTACACTGGCGGAACAGAGGAGATCATTCATCTTCTTGAGACACTGGGTAGCTGTCCTCTTTTGAAAGGCACTGTCACTGACCACTGCTGCCACCACCTCCCAGGCTGGGATAGTGCTGTTGCTGCCCATCCTGCGGCCAGAGCAGGAGGTAGAGGACATCCAGGCGGGCCTCCACAGCATCCAAAAGGCACTCAAGAGACGGGGTGCTGAATCTGGGGGCTGCAGTCTTCCTCAGTTTCAGGATCATATCTTCTGCGCAGCAATGGTGGTCCGGAAGCACCGAAATATGAGCTTGTGGCTGGAATTTAAACAAGGTGCACAGCATGATACAGCGGTGGGGTGATGGTGGGCAGGCAAATGAGAGCCTACCCACCATAGAAACAACGTGTTTCCTGGGAGCACATAAATAACGTGGTGGATTTGGGGTGATACAGCGTGAAAACCCGCCATCGCAGCCAACGGTTAAAACGTTGTTTTGCCCGCCTGCTACCGCATTTAGTATAAATATGGGATGATTCCGCCCAAACTCTGGGAGAGGGACCAAAGTGACCAGCCGGCACCACAATATGATGGCAATTAGCTGGTTTATGAGCAGCACTCGATCTTGGTAAGACAGCACTCAGAGCAGGCCTGTCCAGGGCTGCAGGTAAGTGGTGACTTTGGTCTCCAGCTGCTGTCGGTTTGCCGGCCAAGATTCCTCAGCAGGGCAGAGGTGGGCACTCAGGTAAAGACTGGTCCTGCTCCATATAAAAGGCCTGAGTTCCTCAGATAAAGGGACCATCTGCCACTGACCGACCTGGAGTCCAGAACACTTGCCCAGTTGATCCTGGAAGAGAATACAGCAGCGTACACTTCCTGGCACTCACGCATCCTCTGCAGGTCAGTTCGGTCCGTGATCAGGAGCACATCATCTGGATAAGCCAAGAGGACAACCCCGATGTCCAGCCTATACAGAACCAATCCTGACAACCTCCTCCACAAGAAGTGCAGGAAAATTTCCATATAGATAGAATACAATTGGCCAGCCAGGGACAGCCCTGACATATTCCTCTCCCAAAGTGAAGAGGCGCCGTCAGGGACCCGTTAACCTTAACTAGACACCGCAGCAGCGTACAGAAGTCGGATCCAGGTGACGAAATGCATCCTGAACCTGAATATTCGCAGAGTCCTGGATAAATATTCGAGATCCGTCCTGTGGAATGCCTTCTCCTGGTCAAGAGACAGGAAGGTGCTCTACGGACCAGTCCTCTGGGATAGATGGGTTGTGACCCGGACGAGACGTATATTGTCAAAATTTATCACCGTGGTCTAGCACAGTGCCAAAGTGAGAAGACATTGCCCTGGCAAAGATCTTGTATTCCTTGCTGAGGAGGGAGACTGGGTGCCAGTTTCAGATAGCAGGGATCCTGCCTCTTAGGCAACAGGGCAATTACAGCCATGTGCCACCTTAGGGGCATCGCCCCAGATGTCATACTCTCCCCCAGGACCCCCTCGTAGTCGTTCCCTAGGACATCCCAGAATGCCCTGAAGAACTCCACGGTCAGCCCGTCCAGCCCCGGGGACTTGCCCCTGGAGAGGCTGTCGAGGACACCGGTCAAATCCCCCAAATTTATGGGAGCACCGAGCTTTCCGGTGCCCTCCAGGCTGATCTGCGGTAGGTCCCACAGAACTCTGCGAGCATCCTTGCTGGACAGATCCAGAGAGAACAGAGCAGCATAGTAGGCTCTGGAGTGAGTCCTGATGCCCTCTGGGTCCAAGACAAGAGATCCATCATCGGCCAGTAGCGTAAGGAACTGCTGATGGACCCCGTGCCTTTTTTCCAGCGAGTAGAAGAGGGGGAGCCACGGTCCAGGTCCTTGAAGAACGGGATCTGTGACCTCACAAACGCGCCCCGGGACCTGACAAGTTGCAGGTCCCGCAGTGCGCCCTTCTTCTCATCGTACACCAACCTCAGGGCTGGGTCCGCATCGGGCTGACGGAGACGTGCCTTCACGTCGAACATCTCATTCTCCAACTCCTCGATCCTGGATTTCGGCCTCTTTGTTGACCCCCTCGCGTACTCCTGACAGAAAACACAGACATTAGCCTTGCCCCATCCCTCCATAACCTTGAGGAGGGGAAGCCTCCCCACTTTCTTCTCCAGCCGGCCCAGAAACGACAGAGAAACTGCAAAAACAGAAAACAAAATTTAAAGGAAATTTACAAACATTAAACCAAAATGTGATTAAGAGGGTCAGTAAAGCACACCAGCCCTTGCCATGCCCACTGAGCACAGAAGACCTTGACACTGCTGGTGGACACCACGTGCTCCCTCTCCAGGGACACCCAGCCGCGAACATAGTCGTGGAAGAGGGATAGTCGGGCCGGACAACACCCTTGATCACCTGCTGTCTGGACCTTTTAATAGCCAATTTGGCCAGACCCAGGAGCAGGTTCAGGAGGAAGTCTTCCTCCCTTTGTGCCCCCTTCTGCACCGGGTGCCCTTAGCATGGAACTGAAGTACAAACAAATCAACAGTAAAAGGTTTTTCAAGTAACTAAAAAGGGGGTGTAGCCTACAACAACCTATATAAATGTATCCCACAGACTCCACAAGGCTGCAAAAGAAGCAGGCACCTTGGGAGTCCGTGAACCGACACATCCTACGGTTGTATGGAACTGCTGCATGCAACACCCTCCACCCAAGGCCCCTGATGGAAAGGGGGAGGACTCCTGTGTAGAGAGCCCCCTACTGGAGACCTCCACCACCAGATGGGCAACAAGGCACGCCAGGGCATGTCCAAGCGGCGGGCGAGGGCAAGGAAGTGAAGGGTCTGCAAAAGCCCATATAGGAAACCCCTCCGTGCAATGCTAAAGGGCACGGAGGGCATTTCCATGAGGCAACTCAGGTTGTGGGGCTCCAGCTCCCAAGGGAGGGTTCAGGGCTTGGGGCCAATGTGGAATTCTGTCCGAACGGGAGTATGCTTGGATGAAAGACCACAGCGCACATGCACCACCTTGAGTGCCAGTATGACTTTGGGGCCAAGCATGACCGTCCTAATGTCTTGAATGGCATTGACCATGAGCCGGATGTTCAACGATGTGCAATGTGCCAAACTCCTGTAGAGTCATCCAGCCCACTCCTCTGCCATCTAGCATGTCCCCCATCCTTGTCACTCCGGCAGTCACAGCTCTCCTCTTTGCCAGCCACTGAAAAGGGTGGAAGTGCGGATTACTGAGCAGTGGCTCTCTGATGATAGCCGCTACTCCTGACAGTGGAGAGCTGCGAGGCGACCATGTTCCAGACTTTGATCAGGTCCTGGTAAAAGACAGGAATGCCTGGAAGGAGCCACGAAGGCCCCTCAGGTCTACGAACAGGAGCTGCACGTCATAATTCAGGCTGTGCAACTGGTGGAAAAAAATGCATTGCCAGGGCACACCATCTTGGAGGAGGCTCAACGTAAAGGTATCGCTTCAGGGTCTGAAGGTAGTAAGTCACCACCTGGGTGCATAGGCACACTAGCGCCTGACCGCCCTCCCTAAGCGGGAGACTCAAAACTTCAGCAGCGACCCAGTGCAGACTTTTGTCCCAGAAGAAGTCGATGAGTATTCTATAGAATGTTGTGACAAAATCCAGGGGAGGGGTCAAAATGACCAGTCGGTACCACAACATGGTGGCAATCAGCTGGTTTATGACCAGAACTTGAACCCGGTAAGACAGCACTCAGAGCAGTCCTGTCCAGCGCCACAGGCAAGTGGAGACTTTGGCCTCTGGCTCTTGCTAGTTCGCCGGCCAGGATTCATCAGCAAGTGGACCCCCAGGTTGAGGAGAGTGCACCTGCTCCAGATAACAGGCCTGATCTCCTCGGGTAGGGGATCCATCTACCATGGATCAACCAGGAGTCCAGGACACTTGTCCCAGTTGATCTGGAAGAAGGTGCTACAGAGTAAACCTCCTGACACTCACGCACCCTCTGCAGGTCAGCCGGGTTGGTGAACATGAGGAGCACGTCGTGGGCATAAGCCGAAAGGACCCGGCCTACACAGAACCAGACCCGACAACCTCCTCTGCAAGAGACGCAGGGAAGGCTCCACACAGATAAAATACAATTGGCCAGACAGGGGACAGCCCTGACGCACTCCCCTCCCAAATCAAAGGGGTGCCATCAGGGACCCATTAACCTTAATTAGACACTCTGCGGCAGTGTACAGAAGTTGGATCCGGGCAACGAAATACGTCCTGAGCCCGAATACTCAGAGAGTCCCGAATAAATATTTGTGATCCACCCTGTCAAATGTCTTCTCCTGGTCACGAGACAGGAAGGCGCTCGACAGACCAGTCCTCTGGGAAAAGCAAATGATGTCCCAGACCAGATGGATATTATTGAAAATGGTGCGGCCCAGGATCATGTAGGACTGTCAGGGTAGGTCATGTGATCCAGTACGGTGCCAAGGCAAGAAGACATTGCCCTGGCAAAGATTTTGGAATCCGTGCTGAGAGGGAGACCAAGTACCAGTTCTTAAGTTGGCAGAGATCCCCCTTCTTAGGCAGCAGGGCCATCATGGCCCGGTGCCACGAAAGGGGCATCTCCCCGGTAGCGATACTCTCCCCCATGACCCCTGCACAGTAGCTCCCCAGGATGTCCCAGAATGCCCTGAAGAACTCCACGGTCAGCCAGTCCAGCTCCAGGGATTTGTCCCTGGAGAGGCTGTCGAAAGCGCCGGTCAGCTCCCCCAGACTTATAGGGGAGTCAAGCTTTCCCCAGCAGATCCTCCCACAAAACTCTGTGAGCATCCTCACTGAATGGATCCAGAGAGAACAGAGCAGTGTAGTAGGGTTTGACAATGGCCCTGATGCCCACCGGATCCGAGACAAGGGATCCATCATCAGCCAGCAGGGTAAGGAGCTGCTGACCGACCCTGTGATCTTTTTCCAGTGAGTTGAAGAAGGGGGAGCCGCGGTCTAGGTCCTTGAGGAACCGGATCCGCGACCTTACATATATGCAGCGGGACCCGAAGACTTGCAGGTCCCGCAATGTGCTCTTCTTCTCTTCGTACACCAGCCACAGGGCTGGGTCTCATCAGGTTGATGGAGACTTGCCTCCAGGTCGAGCACCTCCTTCTCCAACTCCTTGACCCTGGATTTCCGCCTCTTTGTCAACTCCTAACAGAAAAAGCAGACCTGAGTCTTGCCCAGATCACACCATAGCCTCAAGAAGGGGAAGCGTCCCCATTTCCTTCTCCAGCTGGCCCAGAAACGACAGAACAGGTCCAGGAACCCAACATTGACAGCACCACCCCCACCGTTTAGGTCCTTCATTCACCTCACCATCCCTGCCTGGAACTTACCCTCCTCCCCTTTACAGGGCGACAACACTCCACGTCTGCCAGTACCTAATCACCTTTGGCCTCCCTCCCTCCCTCCCTCCCTCCTTCCTCTCCTCTCCTCTCCTCTGTACCTGCCAGCACCCAAACATTACTCTCTGTCCTCTCTTCGCTCCTCCATGCCTCCCTATGCCTGAACACCTCTCACTGTCCTCCCTCCCTCACTCCTCCACACCTCCCTACACACAAACACCACTCTCTGTCCTCCTTTCTTTCCCTCCACTGTACTTCCCTACACCCGAAAGCCTACCTTTCCACACTCTCCTTATGTCACAAATCACCTTAAAGACAACTGCACCAAGCCAAGTGGTACGCACTATATTTAATCAATCGTGAACCAGGTGCCGTGAGATACTCATGTGTCGCTAGTTTTATCCAGAGTGTTGATCTTCACTAAAAACTGTTTCACACTGAGGAGTATTCATAGTATGTAAATGTATTACAAGTAGTAACTCGCCACAGGCCGGTGTAATGCTTGAGATGCCGCAAACACACCACTGACTATATCTCTGCATCTCAACCCACCACCAGGAGATAAAAGTTCTGCATCCTGGCTAATTAAATCACCCACACACCACATTTCCCATTCCTGCAGGCTCCATAAAATCCTTCCCCCTCACCAAAAGAGAGACAGAGTTATTCCGTGCAATTACAGGCCAGTAAGCTTAAAATCGATGATGAAATGAGTAAGGTAAACCCTGATATCAACATTCAAAATCAAATGGGACAGGTGGGTGAAATAAAAGGACACAAAAGGATACTTTGTGGGTAAATGTACTTAGAACCATGTCTGAAAAGAGAGATGTTGTCAAAGTGTTTTTGTCTTGCGCTCATGAGGATAAACTCAAGAATGACAAATTTCAGATGATCATATCTGTTAGTATCCAGCATTTGATTTCATCTGAAGAATCAAAATAACTATATTGTAAAATTTGGGGTATATCTTGTGAAGTTAAAGATAATTGCATATCTCCTCTGATTTTCACATAGAACACGTTAAGTCACTGGCATCTTTTATTTTCTTGTGCCTTGATGAAGCTTTTTAGGATGTTTTCCTAAATTAGACAAGCTATCTAAATGAATGCCTGGATCATGTTGAGATCAAAAAAGAGGAGGTGTTAGGCGTCTTGAAGAATATTAAGGTGGATAAGTCCGCTGGGCCAGATGGGATCTACCCCAGAGTACTGAGGGAGGCAAGGGATGAGATTGCTGGGGCCTTGACAGAAATCTTTGTATCCTCACTGGCTATGGGTGAGGTCCCAGAAGACTGGAGAATGGCCAATGTTGTTCCATTGTTTAAGAAGGGTAGCAGGGATAATCCAGGAAATTACAGGCTGGTGAGCCTTACATCAGTGGTAGGGAAATCATTGGAGAAGATTCTTCGTGACAGGATTTACTACCATTTGGAAGCAAATGGGCATATTAGTGAGAGGCAGCATGGTTTTGTGAAGGGGAGGTCGTGTCTCATTAACTTGATTGAGTTTTTCGAGGAAGTGACAAAGATGATCGATGATGGAAGGGCAGTGGATGTTATATACATGGATTTCAGTAAGACCTTTGACATGATCCCTCATGGCAGACTGGTATAGAAGGTAAAGTCGCATGGGATCAGAGGTGAGCTGGCAAGATGGATACAGAGATAAAAACAAAAAAACTGCGGATGCTGGAAATCCAAAACAAAAACAGAATTACCTGGAAAAACTCAGCAGGTCTGGCAGCATCGGCGGAGAAGAAAAGAGTTGACGTTTCGAGTCCTCATGACTCATGAGGACTCGAAACGTCAACTCTTTTCTTCTCCGCCGATGCTGCCAGACCTGCTGAGTTTTTCCAGGTAATTCTGTTTTAAGATGGATACAGAATTGTCTTGGTCATAGAAGACAGAGGGTAGCAGTGGAAGGATGCTTTTCTGAATGTAGAGCTGTGACTAGTGGAGTTCTGCAGGGATCAGCGCTGGGACCTTTGCTGTTTGTAGTATACATAAATGATTTGGAGGAAAATAGTAACTGGGCTAATTAATAAGTTTGCAGACAACACTAAGGTTGGAGGAGTTGCAGATAGTGAAGAGGATTGTCAAAGGATACAAAGGGGTATAGATCAGTTGGAGACTTGGGCGGAGAAATGACAGATGGAGTTTAATACGGACAAATGCGAGGTAATGCATTTTGGAAGGTACAATACAGGCAGGAATTATACAGTAAATGGCAGAACCCTTAAGGGCATTGACGGGCAGAGGGATCTGGGTGTACAGGTCTACAGGTCACTGAAAGTGGCAACGCAGGTGGATAAGGAAGGCATATAGCATGCTTGCCTTCATTGGCAGGGGTATTGAGTATAAAAGCTGGGAAGTCATGCTGCAGCTGTATAGAACCTTGGTTAGGCCACACTTGGAATATTGTGTGCAATTCTGGTCGCCACACTACCAGAAGGATGTGGAGGCGTTGGAGAGGGTGCAGAGGAGGTTTTCCAGGATGCTGCCTGGTCTGGAGGCTATTAGCTATGAGGAGAGGTTGGAGAAACTCGGATTGTTCTCACTACAGCGATGGAGATTGAGGGGCGATTTTGATAGAAGTTTACAAAATTATGAGTGGCATGGACAGAGTAGATAGTGAGAAGCTTTTTCCCAGGGTGGAAGAGTCAATTACCAGGGGACATAGATTTAAGATGAGAGGAGAAAACTATAGAGGAGATGTGCGGGGCAAGTTTTATACGCAGAGGGTAGTGAGTGTCTGGAATTTGCTGCCAGAGGAGGTGGTGGAAGCAGGTACGATAGTGGTGTTTAAGAGGCAGATTGACAAATACATGAATAGGATGGGAATGGAGGGATACGGACCCTGGAAGTACAAAATGTTTTAGTTGACGGGCAATATGATCGGCACAGGCTTGGCGGGCCGAAGGGCCTGTTCCTGTGCTGTACTTTTCTTTGTTCTTTGTTGTTTATTTATTTTGTAAGCAAAAAATAAATAAATGTCTACTTATTATACTGATATTTCCTTAGATTAAAAAGTAGATTCTGGTCTGGAAGAGGAAATACAGGAAGCTTGACTCAGTAGCTCAGTGCATGTCAAGTTAAAAGGAGTTTGTCTTGACCATGCACCCCCCACCCTCTCAGAACTTTGTTTAAATACTCAGTTACATTTTAAATGATTCTTTTTCAATGCTTGCATTTTAAATTAATGTTACAAAACCTAGAAATGGATTATAATTTATTCTCCTAACATCCTTGTTCTGTTTACATCAAAGATCAAATTAGTTTGTTTTTGTTTTTTTTTATTTATCCATAGTTAACTTAATCTTGCACAGCTAGCAGCATCTCCAAAGTAAAATCCCATGTTCGTCATCTGAAAGATATAGTTTAAATGCTGCAGCGGTCCATCTCAGGTGTAGCAATGAGAAATCACTGTGGATTATTTCCTGTCTGAAATTTTTTTCCAAATTGAAAAACACTGTCAAATATAAACTCCTGGCTGGCCTTCCACTACAAACTTGAGGTCATCCAATACTCTGCTGCCCATGTCCTTACCTGCACCAAGTCTCGCTCACCCATCATTCCTGTACTTGCTGACCTACATTGGCTCCCTGTTAAGCAACTTAAAAATTCTCATCCTTATTTTCAAATCTCTCGATAGTCTTGACCATTACTATCTTAGACTCCTCCGGTCCCACAACACTCAGATATCTGCACTTCTCCAATTCTGGCTTCTTGAGCATTCCCAATTTTAATTGTTCCAACATTGGTGGCCATGCCTTCAGTTGCCAAGGCCCTAAACTCTGGAATTCCCTCTCTGGACCTCTCCTCTTCTCTACCACCCTCTTTCCTCCATTAAGACACTTCTTTAATAACTACATCTTTGACCAAGCTTTTGACTATTTGCTCTAATTTAGCCTTGTGTAACTCAGTGTTAAATTTGCTTTATAATACTCCTGTGAAGTGCCTTGGGATGTTTTATTATTTTTTAAAAGTGCTATATAAATAAAAATTGTTGTTGTATGGCATATAGCTATTGCATTTAAGAAATTGTGTTAGAAACAAGGGGTTATAAACCGAGAGTCAAGAAGCTATGCCATTTAAAGTACAACAAGGGTTCCCATCCATTTTCCAACGTAAAATAGTACATTTGTTTGGAACAATAAGTTTAAGGTCCATTTTAATGAGATTTTTTTGCTTGAATGTATATATCATGTGAATGGGTTTAATGTTCATTACTACATTTCAAATCATATGCATTGAATGTAAAAGCTGCAATAGCAAGAAAAGAGTTTAATATGGTAACCACTATTACTCCAGATTAAACATGTTTGAAAATTAAATGGTATACCTATTTCTGAGGAAAAATACAGGCCTATTTACTATGCCCATAACAACTTTGCATTTTAAATTATGAGTTGCTATTAATATCATCATTTAAAGAGCACACAGGCAGATACGATGAAGCCTGAAAGAAATAATGCCGTATTGCATTTTGTATTCAAGTCAAACTGAAAGATTCAATGATTTAACTTGCAATTTTATAAGAAGTTCTAATTGGTATAATATAAATGTCTTTGTTGGTTCTAGGTACATGAAATGATAATTGCTAAATCTGATGCAGATCAACATGATGGTTCCCTCCTTAATTTTACTTGCTGTAAACTTAAATACATCAGCACCTACCAAAAGGGACTGCAACAGTCGAGTGGGCAATAGCTCACTGCCAGTTTCATCTTTAATTATATTGTTTTACTATGCCATTTTACTCCAACTTCTAATGTCTATTTTTTGCCACCATATTCATAAAATTCTGGCTTGAGATCTGTTGGGTACCCAGTCATCATTGTCATCTGTCCCTCGATTCAGGGATGACTTCTATTCAGGCTTATGAGTTTCTGTCATGGGTCTTCATGTGATTGAACAACTGATTCTCAACGCAAAGATCTTTGGGCACATGGGCAAGATGTCCCACATGGTGGTGGGTCCCAGAGTGCTGGATTTACCTTCCCTTTCTTTCCTTCTGTGCCGCCACTCTGCCTCATCATGAAGACATTGGCTCAGATCTTCTGGTCTCTGGATTGTCAGAGGGTGGATGTATGACCCAAGATATGCATTGGGACCATGCGGAAGTCCTGACACACTGACCTCATAGGGAATTAGTTGGGAAGTTTGAACTTTTGACGGGCAATTCCCCTTCTCCCCAGGATCATGAGTTAGAGTCGGAGACTTCAGACAATTCCGGCATGCTTACCTGTATAGTTACCCAGCAAATGTTAGACAGAAAAATCCTGGTCTAACTCTTGGGTAACTACAGAACTAGCCTTCCAATCAGTCACACTGATCCCACACTGCTGACTCCCTGACTACCCCCTTGACCACCCAACTATCCCCCTGACCCCCAGACCAAACACCTAACCTGACCCGACTATCTCTTCAACCATGATAACCCCGACCACCCAACTAACCTTCCACACCTGACCCACCCATCCCTTGACCAGACCTCATAAGTCCCCACACCTAACTGCTTACCCCAACTTGGCCAACGGCCGCCCTGACTACCTGTCCCAATCTGGCTTGACTACCCACACCCATGACTGACCCACCTATCTCATCCACCTGCCACCCTACCCACCTTCCATCCTACCCACTGACCACCTCAACCCCTATTACCTCACCCACCTACCAGCCTAACCACTTACCTTACTCACCCCACCTGCCCTACCTCCCTACCCTTTCACTCATTCCTCCACTCACACATGCACACTGAGCATTTACATTTACCCTTTGGCAACTAGTACCATAAAAATGGGGTGTGGCTAGTCTTCCCTCTGATGCTAACCTGCCTAACCAGGCTCGAAGACACAGCCAAAAATGCAGAGCTAAGTCAGGGTGCAGAAAAGTACAGTCAGAGCGGCAATCAGACAGTGACTGCAGCTTTACAGAAGATCCAGGCTGTTGTGACACAAAGTGGGATGCAGCTTGATAACAAGTTGTCCCCATTTTGAACGATTTGTAGCAAGCTCCTCCAAACGTTAATGTCAGTGCTGCCATACTTCAAGGAGAGCTTCAGAGTGTCTTTGAAGCATTTTCTTTGTCCATTTGAGAGTTGAGAAAATAAGACCTGGTGGTGGACACTCTTTTTCAGTCACTTGGAGTAATTGTCTAGTTCATTGAAGTTGATTTTGCAGGGGCTTTGTCCAGTACATCTGGTGAAAGAAGCCATACCAGCTTCTTGTTCAGCCTATATAGCTCAGCTGAGATCTAGGCCTAGGTCTTAATCTGAACAGCAACAACAACTTATAATAATAGAGCATCTTTGACATAATAAAATGCCCCATAGAATTTCATAGGAGGATTATAGAATAAAATATGACACCAATCCATGTAAGGAGATATCAGTTAGTTAAAACTTGGCCAGAGGTAAGTTTTAAGGAGTGTTTTACAAGTGGAAAGCAAGATAGAGAGGTGGAGAGGTGTAGGGAGGGAATTCCAGACCTTACTGCCTAGGCAACTAAAGGCACGGCCATCAATTAAATTAAATTCGAATTGAGGATGCTTAAGAAACCAGGAAATGAGGTGTGCAGCTATCTCAGAGTGTTGTGGAACTGGAGGAGAACAGAGATAGGGAGGGGCAAGGCCATTGAGGGATTTGAGAATTTTAAAATCAAGATTTTGAGCCAAGGTGAGTACAAGGGTAACAGGTGAATAGAACTTGGTGCCAGTTAAGGAGTAGCAGAGTTTTGGATAATCTCAAGTTTACGGAGGTTAAAAAGTGGAAGATTATCTAGGAGTGCTTTTGAATTTGATATTAGACCTGAAAGACCTACTTTTGGAGATAGGCCTGTTCAGCCCCTTCACAAAGTGACTTTCAGATTATTCAAAATAGGGACCTTTTCCTGCTTCTGCAGTGGGCTTAATGGTGGAGGTTCTCATCCTGCCACTCCCAATAAGAGCAAATATCTGTAGATATCTAGTGTCTATATATATATTGTCACGACTCACTAGGGATAGTGCACTGTAGTATCAAGCCCCACTGCTCCCTGAGCAGTGACAAATGTGAGAAGTTTAATCAGACTACCAATTGCCCTAATTCTACCAAACTGTTTAATTTAAGTTAAAAGAATACAATCAGCAGATTTGTAAACTTAACAGGTAAATAATTGTTTATTAAACAAATTGTCTGTAACCAGTGGCAAAAGAAAGAAATATGAACTGCTAACTTTAACTCTATAACTTAAACCCTATCCTTTCTTAAATCCCTATATACAAACACACAGACACACACACACATAAGACACACAAAAAATGGATTTTAAGGGTGGGATAAAACAGCTCAATAGCTGGAGTACAGCATTAGATGGGTTGAATTTTATTGCTTTCTTCCAAATTTCTTGCAGGTTGCTGTGGCTGACACGGGGTGGTCTCCCAGCAGTCTGTGGTTCTCTAATTGAAAGTTGTTTTTAATATTTCTACTGGTGATTTTTCCCCTTTACCTCCTGACAGGGGTCTCTCAAAGAAAATAGGATACAGCGATGTGAGCAATAGCCAGCTAACTACTATGGCAGGATTACTGGAGTGTCACAAAACACAGGAGAGAGAGGTTTCAGGTTATTCCTCTTTTCAGGCTAGGAGCTGATCTACTGCACGATCCTCACACAAAACCTGGCCACTTGGCCAGGAGCCAATCAAAACACTGTCGCTAGGCAGTGCCCTCTTAAACCAAATCTCCTTTCTGGCACCACTCTGTCCAACCTGGCACACAGTGTTGCAGGATAGCAACATTGTAGATTTTCTTCTTCCTGCTCCATTGAACATCTCTTTAAAAACCACCATGGCTGCAGTTTAAAAGCCACAGTCTAAACTTAAAGCCACAGTCCAAGAAAAAATAACAATATGTTCTTTACATGTCTCCACCCTTAAAAAGATGAAACACCATTTTAAAAATGTGTTTCATCACAGGGTATGTGATACATAGAAAAGAAACACCATACTTGCACTCATTCATTCATCCTTCCCCCTAAATCAATCTTAAGTATTAACTGATTTCAGTAATTTACACCCAGGACAATGCATCTGCAACCACATTGTCTTTACCAGCAATGTGAACAACCTTTACATTGAATGGTTGAAAGAATGGACTCCATCTAAACAGTCTCGCATTTCGAATTTTAAACTTCTCAAAGAACGCCAACAGATTATGGTCAGTATAGATTAGTGTTTCTTTGTTATCATCCTTTTTTTTCTGTCCTTTATCTCTATTTCTTTGACCTCCTTTGCTTCTACTTCTATCCATTTCCTTGCTTTTGGATTTTGCTCTTTTTTTTCTTGATCTTTACCCTTGCCCTGTTCTGCATCATTACTACTGGTTTTAACCCAGTTTTCTTTGTGTTTTTGTTCCCTGTCTCTGCTTCTTGAGTTTGCATTTTTTTTCCCTTTCTTTACTTTTTCTTTTGCCCTCTCTTCACTTTTAGATTTTTTCCTTTCCCCTCTATCTTTGTCTTTACTCTGTTCTCTATCTCGGCCTCTAGATTTTGATTTGGCCATTTTTTCTCGCTCTCTACTTTTACTTTGTCCACAACTTTTAGACTTTGATTTGGCCTGATTTCAACTCTTTACTGTTACTCTGCTCTGGATCACATGTGCTGGATTTTGACTTGACTTGTTTCTCCGACTCTTTCCCATTAGTCTGCTCTCGTGCTACTTTACGTGCTCCAGTTTTTGTTTTGGGTCCTACACAATCCATTAATACCTGACTAGATGGTTCTTCAAAAAATGGTATGGGTATTAAAGGTACTGGTTTGATTACATGTTGAGGTTTACCTACTAGCTGACATGTATGACACATAGAAATATAGAAACATAGAAAATAGGAGGAGGAGTAGGCTGTTCAGCTCTTCGAGCCTGCTCCACCATTCATTATGATCATGACTAATCATCCAACTCAATAGCCTGCTCCCGCTTTCTCTCCATATCCTTGGACTCCTTTTGTTCCAAGAGCTATATCCAACTCCTTCTTGAAAACATAAAATGTTTTGGCCTCTACTACTTCCTGTGGTAGCGAATTCCACAGGCTCACCACACTCTGGGTGAAGAAATTTCTCATCATATGTGCACTAAGAACCTCTCTTGAAGTCTTGAAGGCCCCTTCATGCATGCAGGAGAGTGCTGGCCACCAGTTGGATGGCCAGTGTGCAGTGCGCTTCATGGCTGTCCAAAACCCCACCCACCTCTGATTGACAGCAGCTTCAGCCACTGGACTACATGCCGTGCTCTCAGCACAGGCGCAGGCATTCTCCTAACCTGCACTGCAAGACTGCACTGTTAGCTTGAACCATATTGGATACTGGTCCAAACCTTAATAAGGACATTGCAAGGGGCTGTGAGCACCTCCATCAGTGACTGAGCCATGGCCACCTTTCGCAAGGGGATTCTACAACTTGCCCAGCTGGCCCGTTGTCCTATTGTTCTGCTGCCCCCTAAAACGCACATTAATTTGCAGTCTCTGCCCGCGGGTATAAAGTTTTAAAGCATTTGGTGGCACTTTCATGCTTTTGCATTGCTTGAATGGGCAGAAAATCTTTACAGGCCTGACTCCAACCATGTCAATGGAGCTGCTGCTGACAAGCTTCTCCAAGTGCATACTGCTTCCCTCAACCCCTCTCCCCAGCCCCATCCCCAACCGCACAGCATATGCTTAAGTACTTCCTTCAGTCTGTGCTGCCTTGCACACAACCTCACCCCACCGCCCCCCACCCCCCCACCCCCCCAACCCCATGCCCCTGGCCTGGCCCGTACTGAACTTGCCTGTGCCCATCCCGAATGTGCAGCACCTCTTCCTTGGTGTCAGACAGTCGATGCTCGTGAACGCTGTGCAAGGTAGTGTGCACTAACCTCCAAGTTCCCCTCGAAGTTCAACTTACCAGGTGCACTTTTAAAGGCAGTCATGAAGCATGCCATTCTGAAGTCACACCTATTTGGGTAGTAAATTTGAGGTTGGGGGGTGATTCCAGTGAGCAGGGCTTATAATGAGATTCTAAAGTACTGAAATTAGGTTCCTGACATGCAACAGCGGGAAACACGGCCTGCCATTGATGGCTGGAGCAGACAATTGCAAACTGGTTTCACAATGTCATGAAACCAATTTTTGGTCTTCTTGCCATATTCGTCCTCCTGCCTGACATGGTGCCTGCTGCAATGGGACCAGGCAATTTTGCCCACAGAATTCCCAATCTCAGATTTGCTCCTGAAGTCACAGTATTTATATGGCTTTTCCAGTTAATTTTCTCATCGATGGTAATCCCCAAGATGCTGATGGTGGGAATCCAGCAATGATAATACACTTCAATGTCAATGTCACTTGCTACTTAACAGCCTAAGCCTGGATGGTGTCTAGGGGTCTTGTTTCATGCAGGCACAAGCTGCTTCCATGTCTGAGGAGTTGTAAATGGTACTGAACACTGTGCAATCATCAGTGAACATCCCCACTTCTGACTTTATGTTGGTGGAAAGGTCATTGATGAAGCAACTGAAGATGGTTAGGCCTCAGAAACTACCCTGAGGAGCTCCTGCATTGATGTCCATGGACTAATGAAAGTTCATTTTCTAATTCAAATGTTCTGTATCAAGATAAAATGCACATCTAATTAATCAATCAATAATATAGTATTTGATAGTTCAAGTATAGAACAAATTGGGTCAAATTGGTATCAGCTGTGTGTAATCTCACATTTTCTTTTCCCGACATTCCTTTGGTCTATGTTTCCAGTTCAAAGGAATTTAATGAATTAGTAAGTGAAAATCTGTGCCCAAATTCTTGTGGTGAAGCTCTTCATTGAGAGAGCAAATTCATAAAATAATTCCACAAAATGAGGCTGGCCTTCATAGACAGTTTTCTGTTATCAAGCTCCCCCAGCTGCATCAGTAAGTCATGTTCTTGGAGTGGCTACCAGGTCCTAAATGAAGGAAAATAGCAAACTAAATTAAACAGCAAATCAAATGGAAAACCCACACCAGTGCTAGCACTTCAATGCAGCTATCTGATCAAAACACATTTCCCTACTATTTCATTATATCCTTTAATATTATACATGTGTTTATGTTGTTCCTTTTCAAATATAATGATTGACTCAGCCTCAATAGACAGGTGATAATTCAATCTGTTATTCTAAAAATTCTTAGAATGAGAAGTTTCTTCTAAACTCCCCTTTAATCTTTTAAAACTAATCCGAAATTTGAACCTTTTTTTTCATTCATTCACAGGTGTGGGCTTTGCTGGCTGGGCCAGCATTTATTGCCCATCCCTAGTTGCCCTTAAGAAGGTGTTGATGAGGTGCCTTCTTGAACTGCTGCAGTCCATGTGGTGTAGGTACAGTTCCAGGATTTTGACCCAGCGACAGTGAAGGAACGACGATATATTTCCAAGTCAGGATGGTGAGTGACTTGGAGGGGAGCTTCCAGAAGTTGGTGTTCCCATCTATCTGCTGCCTTGTCCTTCTAGGTGGTGCTGGTGGGTTTGGAAGGTGCTGTCTAAGGAACCTTGGTGAATTTCTGCAATGCATCTTTTGGATGGTACACACTGCTGCTACTGTGTGTCAGTGGTGGAGAGAGTGAATGATTGTGGATGTGGTGCCAATCAAAAAGACTGCTTTGTCCTGGATGTTGTCAAACTTTTTGAGTGTTGTAGGAGCTACACTCATCCAGGCAAGTGGGGAGTATTCCATCACACTCCTGATTTGCGCTTTGTAGATATTGGACAGGCTTTGGGGAGTCAGGAGGCGAGTTGCTTGTCACACGATTCCTAGCCTCTGACCTGCTCTTGCAGCCACAGTATTTAGTTGGCTAGTCCAGTTCAGTTTCTGGTCAATGGTAATCCCCAGGATGTTGATAGTAGGGAATTCAGTGATGGTAACACCATTAAACATCAAGGGGCAATGGTTGGATTCTCTCTTGTTGGAGATGGTCATTGGCTGATGCTTGTGTGGCCCGAATGTTACTTGCCACTTGTCAGCCCACCTTAGATACTGTCCAGGTCTTGCTTTATTTGGACATGGACTGCTTCAGTATCTGAGAAGTTGCGAATAGTGCTGAACATTGTGCAATCATCAGCGATCGAAGGAAGGTCATTGATGAAGCAGCTAAAGATGTTTGGGCTGAGGACACTACCCTGAGGAACTCCTGCAGTGATGTCCTGGAACTGAGATGACTGACCTCTAACAACCACAACCGTCTTCCTTTTTGCTAGCTATGACTCCAACCAGTGGAGAGTTTTCCCCCTGATTCCCATTGACTCCAGTTTTGCTAGGGCTTCTTGATGTCACACTCAGTCTAATGCTGCCTTGATGTCACGGGCAGTCACTCTCACCTCACCTCAGGAGTTCAGCTCTTTTGTCCACGTTTGAACCAAGACTGTAACGAGGTCTGGAGCTGAGTGGTCCTGGCGAAACCCAAACTGGGCATCAGTGAGCAGGTTATTGCTAAGCAAGTGCTGCGAGATAGCACTGTTGATGACCCCTTCCGTTACTTTACTGAAATTGGAGAGTAGACTGATGGAATGGTAATTGGCCGGGTTTGATTTGTCCTGCTTTTTGTGCACAGGACATACCTGGGCAATTTTCCACATAGCCGGGTAGATGCCAGTGTTGTAGCTTTACTGGAACAGTTTGGCTTGGAGCACTGCAAGTTCTGGAGCACAATTCTTCCAGAAGTACTATTGCTGGAATATTGTCAGGGCCCATAGCCTTTGCAGCATCCAGTGCCTTCAGCCATTTCTTGATATCTTGTGGAACAGATCGAATTGGCTGAAAACTGGCATCCGTGATGCTGGGGACCTCCGGAGGCCGAGATGGATCGTCCACTTGGCACTTCTGGATGAAGGTTGTTGCGAATGCTTCAGCCTTATCTTTTGCACTGCTGTGCTGGGCTCTTCCATCATTGAGGATGGGAATATTTATGGAACCACCTTCTCCAGTGGGTTGTTTAATTGACAACCACCATTCATTACTGGATATGGCAGGAGTGCAGAGCTTAGATCTGATCCATTGGTTTTGGGACCACTTAGCTCTGCCTATCACTTTCTGCTTATGCTATTTGGCACAGATGTAATCTCATGTTATAGCTTCGCTAGGTAGACATCTCATTTTTAGGTATGCCTTGTGCTGCTCTTGGCATGCCCTCCTGCTTTCTTCATTGAACCAGGGTTGATCCCCTGGCTTGATGGTAATGGTCGAGTGGTAGACATGCTGGACCACATATTGTGTTTGAGTACAATTCTGCTGCTGCTGATGGTCCACAGTATCTTATGGATGCCCAGTCTTGAGTTGCTAGGTCTGTTCGAAATATATCCCATTTAGTACGGTGGTCATGCCACACAGCATGATGGAGGGATCCTCAATGTGAAGGCGGGATTTTGTCTCCACAATGACTGTATGGTGGTCACTCCTACCGATACTGTCATGGGAGGTTGGTGAGGATGAGGTCAAGTATGTTTTTCCCTCTCATTGGTTCCCCCACCACCTGCTGCAGAACCAGTCTCACAGCTATGTCAGTTAGAACTCAGCCTGTAGTGCTGCTACCGAGCCATTCTTGGTGATGGACATTAAAGTCACCCACCCAGAGAACATTCTGCACCCTTGCCATCCTCAGTGCCTCTTCCAAGTGATGTTCAACATGAAGGAGTACTGATTCATCAGCTGAGGAAGGGCAGTACGTGGTAATCATGTTTGACCTGCTGCCATGAGACTTCATGGGGTCCAGAGTCGATGTTGAGGACTTCCAGGGCAACTCCCTCCCGACTGTATACCACTGTGCTGATGGTGATGCTGGAGTCTGGGACATTATCTATAATGTACGATTCCATGAGGATGACCATGTCAGGCTGCTTGACTAATCTGTGAGACAGCTCCACCACTAGCCCCCAGATGTTAGTAAGGAGGACTTTGCAGGGCTGACAGGGGCTGCAATTGCCATTGCAGATGTCATTTCCAGAGCCTAGGTCGCTGCTGGTTTCATTCCTTTTTTGTGTCTTTGTAGCTGTTTGTTATAGCTGAGCTAGGCCATTTCAGATGGCATTTAAGAATCAACCACATTGCTGTGGGTCTGGAGTCACATGTAGGTCAGGTAAGGATGGCAGATTTCCTTCCCTAAAGGGCATTAGTGAGTCAAATGGGATTTTACAACAATCAACAATGGTTTCATGGTCATCATTAGACTTTTAATTCCAGGTTTTTTATTGAATTCAAATTCCCACATCTGCCATGGCAGGATTTGAACCCAGGTCATCAGATCATTACCCTGGGTTAACTGGATTACTAGTCCAGCAACAATACCACTATTCCATCACTTCCCCATCACCACACATTCTATTTCCAAGCGAATGACATTATGCTGGTAGAGAAGAGGCAAGTGATCCTCTTATCTACATGTGGGAAATAAAGGCTATGGCTTAATTCAAAGTTTGATGGCACCCAGTGCCAGGTTTGTAAAATTTTGATGAATAGGTGGGCCTCATGAAGGATCATTGCCAGCCAAAGCCCTCGGTAATGATGCCACGTTTCAAATTTAATTCAAGGAATAGAGCACTGGAGAAGGCAGTTGTTTATTATGTGACCAGTTTGAAACAGCTAACAGAATATTGCAAGTTTGGTACATCTTTAAATGATATACTCAGAGATTGTTTAGTGTACAGTGTGAATGAGGACATGATTCAGAAGAGATTACTGTCCAAAACAAATTTGGATTTTAAGAAGGTGCACTGGCTATGGAAAGTGCAGTAAGGGATTCAAAAGCCATAGAGGAAGCAAAACATGGCGCCATCCTCCACATTGGCTTTAACTACAACTAAGGGTCTGGAGGTAACCACTTCTGAATGCAGGTGCAGTGAAAGAGGCAGATGAGAGATATGAAGGGTTTTTTGTCTAAAGGGAAGATAACCCCTTTTTCATCAAATGATACAGCCGCACCCATAACTATATTGAGGGACACAGGCACTGCTCAAACTCTTTCACTGAAGAAAAACCTAGCCTTCCCTCCAGAGAGTTCAATGAAAGCTAATGTATTGGTAAATGGGATAAGTGGAGAGTATATCTCAGTTCCACTGTACAAAGTGCAATTGGAATGTGATTTGTTGGGTGGGAAACCCCAACCAAAAAGAATGCAAAAATGCAAGACTCTGCTGAGAAGTGGGAAACAGCCACAACTAGCAGAAAAATAAAAAGAAATGACTTAGCAGCGTAAACAAGGAATAATTGCAGCAGAGGTGGAAACAAGCAGTCTTATAACAAGTGCTTTTATTGTAATCGAAATGGACACATAATGAGGCAGTGCAAAGAAAGAATCAGGCAGATCTTCAAACAAAAGAGAAAACCCTGTGAGATTTACAGTGTAGAAGAGCCTGATGCAACAAATTCAGATATTTATTCGTTATTTAATTTGAAGGTTGGAAAGACAGAACCAATGTACATAACAGTGAAGATAAATGGTAGACCTGTTAAGATGGAAGTGGACACAGGAGCTTCCACTACATTAATTGGTGAACACACCTTCAAATATCTGAATTATGGTGAACATAAATTAAATTTGGAAGAAACGGATGTCAAATTAAGAACTTACGTGGGTGAAAACATCCAAGTCAAAGGCATAAGCAGAGTTACTGTCTATTATGGAAGCCAATCAGAAAAGCTACAAGTGTTGGTATTGAGAGGCAGAGCACCAAGACTTCTAGGGCAAAACTGGCTAAGGGAAATCAGTCTTGAGTGGCCACACAGATTCCAAAAGGAAGCTGGAAGTGTTCTTAGTTTGGAATAGGAGTATGTAAGGACTCAACAACCTGAAGAGAAGCAGGCTCTCTTAAGTCAAAATATGGTAAAACAGCAAAAGGAACTCAAAGAGACCGTGCTCAATGACAGGGTTCGAGTTGAGGTGAGTAACCTTAGAAAGGAAAAAGAAAATCTGCTGACAGAACTTCACACACTACAATATTCCCTCAGGTCTAAGTTTGTACCATTGAAAAAATATAAAAAGAAGTAGAAATAATTCAGCACTTCTCTGAATAAACTGAAGAATGAGTTGGCAGAAAAGACACAACAATGCTTAATTTTCCAGGAGGCAGCAAACAAATACAAAAGAGAGATGGAAGAGCTGAAGAATCAGCAACAAGAAATCAAAAAGGCTTTGGAGACAAAAGTTGCAGAATTTTGTAAGAAGCAGAGCTGATGAAATTCTGGGAGACTCAACCATTGAATTCACTCAAGTCGAGCTTGCATCTGAGAGTAGTCTGGTCAATATGGAAGTCAAAAAGAAGGCCGAGATTAAAGTTATTTTTAAAAAGAAGGAGGCCCATCAAAAGAAGACACTGAAATGCAAATAAGACCCTGATCCTTGCAGCATACGAGTATACTTTTATACATAGGCCTAGAAAGCAAATTGCAAACGGTGATGCACTTAGTTATTTGCCTTTACAAGAAAATGATGAAGATGTCAGAGTTCTACAAGAACTTGTGTTATTGTTAAATTTCTTGGATTCATCACCGGTATGTGCTAGACAGGTCAGAGACTGGACAAGTAGGGATCCAGACCTATCTCAAGTATGAGAACAAGTGCTTCATGGTTGGTCACAAGAGCCTCTATCTGATGAAACGAAACCGTACTTCAATAGAAGATATGAAATAACCAGCCAAGATGGTAGCTTATTGTAGCGAGCATGAGTGATAGTTCCTCCAAAAGGAAGAAAGCCATTGATAATTGAACTACATAGTGCACATCCAGGAATTTCCTGAATGAAGACCATGGCATGCAGCTATCTATGGTGGCCTGGGATAAATGGAGAAATAGGGAGTTTAGTAAAGCACTGTGTGCAATGTCAGCAATTGCAAAATCTTTAACATCTCCGTTACACCATTGGGAATGGTCAGGAAGACGATGGGTATGATTACACATTGACTATGTGGGACCTTTCATAGGACTAATATTTCTGCTCGTTGTTGATGCCCACTCAAAATGGATGGACATATATGAGGTGAAGTCACCAACATCTTCTGCTATAATTGAGAAACTACGTCAAAGTTTTGCAATTAATGGACTAGCAGAAGTAGTAATTTCTGATAATGGCACAGCATTTATAAGTGTTGAATTTCAATGATTTATCAGCCTCAATGGTATCAGTCATGTAAAAACTTCACCATACCACCCTTCCTCGAATGGACTGGCCAAAAGGGCGGTTGAAATGTTCAAGTCAGGCATGAAAATGTTAACTGGAGATTCCCTAGCAACCACTATATTAAAGTTATTATAATATTATAATATTATAACTATATTATAGTTATTATAGGACCACCCCTCACACAGCAACATGTGTCACACCTACAGAATTATTGATGAACCACCATCCAGGATGAGATTGAGCTAAATAATGCTGAATTTAGGGGGTAAGGTGGAAAGGAGCCAAGGAAGTCAGAAAACTAGACACGACTGGTATAGTCATGAGAGGAAATTTACCGTGGGAGAGACGGTTATACGTGAAGAACTTTGGGAGATAAGTGAAATGACTGGACCTTTATCTTACCAGAGTCATACAGAGATATGTGGACTATCTAAGGAAAAGAGAAACAAATCACCAAGAATTGATTCCACCAGTGTTCACAACCGGATCAATGTTCCTGTTGAGAGAACTCAACCTAGTACAAATGTGTCTGATGTGTCTGTTGTAACTGCAAGAGTTGAGGAAACAGATTTGCAGGTACCCGCCAAAGAACCTGATGTTCAGACAACTCCAGAAAACAAGATTCCTAACAAGGCATCTGAAGTTGTAGAGCTGAGATGTTCTACATGCCAAAGGAAACCCCCAGAAAGACTGAATTTATAAATTACTTATCTACATGAATAATTTGCTATTTTGTGGAAATTGTAATTGTAAATGTAAAATGTGTTTCCAAGTAAAGGGGTTGGGATGTGGTAATTATGGTTTTATGTAATGTGTAGTATACCTTTAAGAAGGATATTATAAAGGAAGATCACATGATCTTGTATAACCAATAGAAGAGTAGCGTGGGCTACCTCTGTAGTCAGTAGTCTGTAGTTAGGGCAGAAGTATGGAGATACGGTTTGATGTGAAAGTTCACATGTGTAGCTGCTGTGTACCTTGTAAATAAATAGAATGTGTTCTGCCTAATAAGTGTCTGCTATTCAACTCTATCTATAGTACAACTTGACGATCCCACAACAAAGTGTGCAGCTGGGATTCACAAGCTCCAACACGTGTACATTGTGGCTTATCATAGTGTGTGGCTTCTGATGTCATTTTGAGTAAAACAAATACTTTGGGTAGAAGCCATTTTTACACACCACATGGGGAGGTGGTGGCATAGTGGTATTGTCATTGGACTAGAAATCCAGAGACCCAGGGTAATGCTCTGGGAACCTGAGTTGGAAATTTTAATTCAATAAAAAACTGGAATAAAAAGCCTAATGATGACCATGAAACCATTGTCATAAATACCCATATGGTTCACTAATCTCCCTTTAGGGAAGGAAATCTGCTGACCTACACGTGACTACAGATTCACAGCAGTGTGGTTTACTCTTAAATCCCCTCTGAAACGGACTAGCAAGCCACTCAATTGTATTGCAATCATTAGAAAGTCAAAAAGGAGTGAAATTGGATAGCCCACCTGGCATCCACCGGCACATTGTCACATGAGGGGGACATGTTAGGGATTTTTGTTTTCTATTTTTAATCTTTTTCAAAGTGGAAGCAATCTCCCTGAGGCAGCACCTAGCCTCAGGGAGATGTGAGCTCCTTTGTGTGCATGCGTGAAAGAGCGCACTCTCACTTTTGGGAATCCTCCCGGCCCGCACAGGGAGCACATAGTGCTTCCCACTGGATCTCATGCCAGACGTCACGCAAAATGGCAGCCTGGCCCACTTCTCTGGCGGGGATCAGCTCCCCACCCACTGGATTTTGGGTCAGACCTGTCTGCCTGACAGGCAGAAAATTCTGCCCATGGAATCATACCTTACAGACAATGTCACAGATTCCACCATCACCATTCCTAGGTATGTCCTGTTCCAATTGCAGGACAGAGCCAGCAGGCGTGACAGCACAGTGATAGACAGTTGGGAGGGAATTGCCTTCGGAGTCCTCAACATCAACTCCAGACCCCATGAGATCTCATGGCACCAAGTCAAACATGCCTCCTGCTGATTACCACATATTGCCACCCCCATCCCCTGCTGTTGAACAACGTTTGGAGGAAGCACTGAGGGTGACAAAGGGGCAGAATGTACTCTGGGTGGGGGACTTCAATGTCCATCACTAAGAGTGGCTCGGTAGCACCACCACAGACCAAGCCGGTTGGGTCCTAAAGGACATAGCTGCAAGGCTGGGTCTGGGGCAGGTGGTGAGGGCATCAACAAGAGGGAAAAACATTCTTTTTCTCATCCTCACCAACCTGCTTTCTGCATTTGTCCATGAAAGTATCGATAGGAGTGACCACCGCACAGTCCTTGTGAAGGTGAAGTCCCGTCTTCACATTGAGGATACCCTCCATCATGTTCTGTGGCCCTACCAATGTGCTATATGGAATAGATTTTGAACAGATCTAGCAACCCAACACTGGGCAACCATGAGGTGCTGTGGACCATCAGCAGCAGCAGAACTGCACTTAACCACAATCTGTAACCTCATGGCCCAGCATATGCCCCATTCATTACCACTAAGCCAGGAGATCAACCCTGCTTCAATGAACAGTGCAGGAGGGCATACCAGGGGCAGCATCAGGCATATTTAAAAATGAGGTGTCAACCTGGTGAAGCTACAACACAGGAATACATGCATGCCAAACAGCATAAGCAGCAAATGATGGGCAGAGCTAAGCAATTCCACAACCAACGAATCAGGTGCAAGTTCTGCAGTCCTGCCTCATCCAGTCATGGATGGTGGTGGACAATTAAACAACACACTGGAGGAGGAGACTCTACAAATATCCCCATCCTCAATTATGGTAGAGCGTAGCACACAAGTGTGAAAGATAAGGCAGAAGCATATGCAATATGCAACAATTTTTAGTCAGAAGTGCTGAGTGGGTGTTCCATTTCAGCCTCCTCTGGAGGTCCCCAGCACAGATGCCAATCTTCAGCCAATTCGATTCACTGCCGTGATATCATGGAACAGCTGAAGGCACTGGAGACTGAAAAGGCATTGGGCCCTGACAATATTCTGACACTAGTACTGAAGACTTGTGCTCTAGAACTTGCCACATCCATTAGCCAAGATGTTCCAGTATAGTTACAACACTGTATCTACCCGGCTATGTGGCAAATTGCCCAGGTATGTCCTGAACACAAAAAGCAGGACAAATCCATTCCGGCCAATTACCGTCCCATCAGTCTACTCTCAATCATCAATAAAGTGATGGAAGGGGCCATCAACAGTGCTATCTAGTGGCACTTGCTCAGTAATAACCTGCTCACTGATGCTAGGCTTGGGTTCCACCAGGGCCACTCAGCTGCTCACCTCATTACCGTCTTAGTTCAAACAAGGGCAAAAGAGCCGAACTCCCGAGGCGAGGTGAGATTGAGTGCCTTTGACATCAAGGAAGCATTTGACCGAGTGCGGCATCAAGGAGCCTTAGCAAAACTGGAGTCAATAGGAATCAGGCCAAAAACTCTCCACTGGTTGGAGTCATACTTAGCACAATGGAACATGGTTGTGGTTGTTGAAGGTCAGTCATCTCAGCTTCAGGTCACCTTTGCAGGAGTTCCTCAGTGTAGTGTCCTAGGCCCAACCACTTTCAACTGCTTCATCAATGACCTTCCTTCCATCATAAGATCAGAAGTAGGGATGTTAGCAGATTATTGCACAATGTTCAGCACCATTTGTGACTCCTCAGATGCTAACTCAGTCCATGTCCAAATGTAGCAAGACCTGGACAATATCCAGGCTTGGACTGATAAGTGGCAAGTAACATTCGCGCCACACAAGTGTCGGGCAATGATCATCTCCAACAAGAGAGAATCTAATCATCGCCCCTTGACATGCAATGGCATTAACATCGCGGAATCCCCCACTATCAACATCCTGGGGTTGACCAGAAACTAAACTGGACTAGCCATATAAATACTGTGGCTACAAGAGCAGGTCAGAGTGAATCGTGTGATAAGTAACTCACTATTTGACTCCCCAATGCCTGTCCACCATCTACAAGGCACAAGTGAGGAATGATGGAATACTCACCACTTGCCTGGATGAGTGCAGCTCCAGCAACACTCAAGAAGCTTGACACCATCCAAGCAGCCTGCAAACATCCACAAACATTCACTTGCTCCACCACTGATGCACGGTAGCAGCAGTGTGTACCATCTACAAGATGCACGGCAGGAACTTACCAAGCCATCTGAGACAGTGCCTTCCAAACCCACGACCACTACCATTTGGAACAAGGGCAGCAGACACATGGGAACACCACCAACTGGAAGTTCCCTTCCAAGCCACTCACCATCCTTACTTGGAAACATATTGCCGTTCCTTCACTGTCACTGGGTCAAAATCCTGGAACTCCCTTCCTAACAGCACTGTGTATGTGCCTACAGCACATGGACTGCAGCGGTTCAAGAAGGCACCTCACCACCACCACCTTCTCAAGGGCAATTATGGTGGGTAATAAATGCTGGCCCAGCCAACAACACCCAAATTCCATGAATGAATTAAAAAAATGGTAATGGTGTCAGGATTGTGCAACTGAATTTGAATGGATTTTGATTTTCATGCATCAAACATAACCAGTTGCATTTGCATCCTGAGCATTAACACAAACTGAATGATGCTACACAAAGATTGAGAGAGAGTGCTTGCCCATTGTCCTTGCTTGTGTGCATTTCAATCAATACCTGTTTGGGAGAGAGAAAATGTGGTAGAGTCTGACCACAAGCCACTTCAAAGCATCTTTCTCAAACTGTTTCTAACTGCTGCAAAGCAAAGGACTCTACTTTGCTTGCAGAGATATCATTTGGAAGTGAAATACAAGCAGGGAAAGCAGATGTACATCATTAACATGCTGTTGAGAGCTGCATTTCCTCTGAAGAAAGTTGATGATGCTGGTACAGAGTGTGATATCGTCCAGATTCAATGACAAGCAACAGCATGACATGGTCTGGAATTCATCAACGCAGCAGAGACATTGAATCTAACAGACAAACATCTTGCTCAGATCATGCAAACTACACAAGATGCCGTTCTTCAGTGCTACAGGAAGTAGTGATAAAAGAATGGCCTGAAACCATCACAGACACACCAGTTCCTAAAAGAGAGTGTTGGGAGATAAAATGATTGCCCATGGTGGCATCTTGTACAAAGGAACTAGTGTCATTACCCCTAAGGAGATTGAGAAGAGAGATGCTGAAACACATCCATGCAAGCCATCAAGGAATTGAGTCGAGCCTGAGGAAGGCTCCACTGAACAATGTGAGCAATGAGGTTGTGGACCATGTCAGCCACTGCAATGCTTATAATGAATATCAAGCTAAGCAAGCTAAAGAGTTATTCATGACATCACAGAACAGACTAGAAAGAACTAACAGTTTTTGTTCATGTTTGATAATTTTCTGTACGTGAGTAACTTGCAATTGCAAATGATATAGTGCAAAAGAAAAAGGAGATGTTCGGAGAAAAGCCTTTGTGCACTGCTGCCTCTTGTGTACTGTGACTCGCTATAGTCATACGATCTCCAATGTCATCTTGAGTAAAACAAAGGCTTTGAAGAAGCCTTTTTTGCACACCACACGAACAGATACGACAAAGCCTTTCAATACCTTGTCCAAGTGGCCATTCCTTATGCAAATAGGTGAACTGAGTGGTGAAAGGTTTTTCAACCGCAGAAGTCCAGATTTGAGCCTGATTGATCATTACCCAACATGCATCTTTTCTAGCAGAGATCAGTGGATATTGATCGGATGTGAGTGATCTGGCTGATTTTTCCTTCCCGAATTCAATTCCTCTGATTATACAAGAAAATTGTGAGATCGCCACCCTGTGGAAAATACAGGCAGACACAGCTCATTAACTGAAAAAAAAGTATGAGCTATTTGTTGGGCAATCGCATTTTCTTTTGTTCCTGAAAAACAAAGATGCAAATGGGTACTTACAAAAGAACACTGTTGACTACATCTCAGTCTTCTTAATGAGAATTCTGTGCTCAACTGCAATAGTGATAACTATAAGTGATATATTACATAGTCACCATTGCACATATTCCTTCAGAAACTGCTTTTCTTGATTTAATTTGAAGTGTAATTACTGAGTATATCTATTAACTAGCATTCCAGAACAAAACATATCATTTTGGACAATTTATATCACTTTTTTTAATTCATGGGTTGTGGGCATTGCTGGCTAGGCCAGCACTTATTGCCCATCCCTAATTGCCCTTGTTCAGAGTACATTTAAGAGTCAATCGCATGGCTGTGAGTCACATGTAGGCCCGACCAGGTCAGTACAGCAGATTTCCTTCCCTAAGGGACATTAATGAACCAGATGGGTTTTTACAACAATCAATGTCATCGGGTTTTTAATTCCAGATTTTTTTAAAAATAGAATTCCCAAGGCAGGATTCAAACCCACATCCCCCAGAGCTTTACCCTAGGTTTCTGGATTATTATGCCCAGGGACAATACCACTACATCACCACCTCCCCTTAAATTTCAAGGGAAGAAGTTTTGTACCATACTTTGCATTGAGATCCACACCCTTGCATTGTGGAATCTATTCCATTTACATCACACAGCAGACTCTGCAGTAATGTGGTGACACCCAAACAAAACATTCTAGCCTTTTCAAGGTCATTATAAATTACATTGTTTTCTGACCCACTGTGCTATTACTGAAAAAAAACAGGAAGCACTCTCTATGCAGAGCAGTTAATCAGCAGGACAAAGGTAGATTTAACACTTTGAGTGTGACCCTCCATCAAAAAACTTGGCAAAGTCTGTCCAGGACATTGCGAACTTGTAGTCAGTCCATCCTTAGCCCACATGGCAGCTGCTGCCAATGAGGGCTATGCTTATAACAGCTTTTGGCTCCAGAACTTGAGAAAGTTTCCTTGTTATCGCGTTGTCTGGAGGTAACCACACCACTTTGTTTAAAAAACAGTGCTAAAGCTGAAATCAAAGCTGTCACTCAGGGCAGTACTATAACCCATTCACCAAGCCACAGGACAATTATGTGTATGTTTTATTAATTATTGATTAATTCACAAAGTGGATTGAGGCCTTTCTTACTTGTGATAATAAGACATGCACTGTAATCCAAATTTCATTGAGTGAGGTGTTCTGTAGGTGGAGATTACCCATACAGTGGACAGTGATCAGGGTCTACATTTTATGGGTGTAATTTTCTCTGCCTTGTGTAAGAGATTCCATTACTGTCTCCCCTTACAACAGTCCTTGGATTCCAGGAATTCTGAGAACAAATTGCACATGGCATGGGGTTTGGCACAACTTCAGATTAATTTGTTTATTGTTTACAAAATTCCCCCAGTACAAACCCCTCAATAATTTGCACAGAATTAACAACAATACCTCACAATATAAACCCCGATATGAGGTTGACTGAAATTTACAAAGTGCCTCATAACACAAACCCCTCGACGATTTGGCTGAAATTTACAATCACCCACACAACTGGTCATTCCTGGTGTTGATTGTAGACATGGATCTGGAGATGACTGATCTCCGGCTTTCTTCTCCAGACTGCAGTGTCTGCTCTCTGATGTCGTCCTCTTTATAATGATTCATATCACACTATCACAGGAACAGATCCTGTTATCCTGCTTAGAAACTTTTTACCTTGGTTTATTCCATGCCTTGGTCTAGACAGGACTGTATGAACATAGTCAAGTCTTCAGTTGTTTATACAACAGAAAACAATGTGATACCCTCACTGAATCCCTCATTATCAACATCCTAGGGGTTACCATTGACCAGAAACTGAACTGGACTAGCCATATAAATACTGTGGCTACAAGATCAGGTCAGAGGCTAGGAATCGTGCAATGAGTAACTCACCTCCTGATTCCACAAAGCCTGTCCGCCATCTACAAGGCACAAGTCAGGAGTGTGATGGAACACTCCCCACTTCCCTGGATGAGTGCATTTCTCACAACACTCAAGAAACTGGACACCATCCAGGACAAAGCACCTGCTTGATTGGCATCACATCCATAAACATTTACTCCCTCCACCACCGATGAACAGTAGCAACAGTGTGTACCATCTACAAGATGCACTGCAGGAATTCACCAAGGCGCCTTAGACAGCATCTTCCAAACCCATGGCCACTACCAACTAGAAGGACAAGGGCAGCAGATAGATGGGAACACCAGCGCCTGGAAGTACCCCTCCAAGTCACTCACCACCCTGACTTGGAAATATACCACTGTTCCTTCACTGTCGCTAGATCAAAATCCTGGACTCCCTCCCTAACAGCACTATGGGTGTACCTACAGCACATGGGCTGCTGCAGTTCAAGAAGGCAGCTCACCACCACCTTCTCAAGAGCAATTAGGATGGGCAATAAATGGTGGCCCAGCCAGCGAAGCCCACATCCCGCGAATGAATTAAAATAAAAATCCTCCAAATGGCGAGACAGGTTCCAAGGTTGACTGAGGTGCGAATGTTCCTTTCATTCCTGGCAGTAACTAATCGTGCTATGTAGCGGCATTTGTCCTGTACTATTGTTCATGATAATGGCACTCTTATTCTCTTAGTGAACCAGAGTTTCAGTTAGCTCAGGGTAGCCCAAAGGAGTGTCTCCCCCTTAACTGTGTGTTATGGTTAACTACTTAATGTCTGTACAGTTCACCTCTGTATGTAATTTTGAGGTTTAACTATTTTATATTCTTACAGCTCGAGGGTCATGCCCTTCACTTGCAACAATTATTGCAGATCTGTCATAAATCGCACATTGCACATGATCCCCTGTCATCTGGTATCATTGAAAGGGGAAACTGAATTCTCAAGACAATGTTAAACAAACAATGTACAGCACACCCCTCTCAAAGGGATGCCTCTGTGCCTGACGGCCATTCCATCCACCCCACATTGAACATCAGGGGTCTATGAAGAAATGACTGGCCGACAGATGTGAATATCTGGGCATTTAACTTTGGGGGGGCAACACTCTACTCACATTGCAACCATGTAGTCAAAAGTGGCTGCAAACTCTGATAGACTACATGACTGAAGTTAACAAATTAGTGGCCAGAAACACGGGAAAGTCACGGAATCAGATTAAGAACTATTTTGATAAAAGGGTTAATCCTTTTGAATACGGGGTAGGAAATCAGATTTTTGCACCAAAAAAGAATTCATTTGATGTAAAATGGACGGGAACTTATACAATCATTGACAAGCTTAACAAGGTACTGTACCTTCTGCAGGTCCTTTATTGGCCTATAGGAGAACCGAAATTGAAACGGTTCCATATCAATCAGTTAAAAAGTGTGAAGGATAAACTTTGTCTCTTTGTCACAGGATAACTAAGGACCAATCATGAGGGCCTTGATGATCATCACAGTCACCTTGTTGGTGGTAAAAGCTGCAGCAAACCAAATCATCATCACCTGGAAGGGAGGAATAGAAACAATGAGCAAAAGGTCAGGCCTGACTACAAGACGATTTCATTACTACATGCCCTATAGCATTTGTAATATTTCAGTCAGTTATCACACTTGCTTTAGCACCAATAGAACTTAGACTGTCTCAAAGGGAGGAGACATCAAGTTACAGGCACATTGTAGAAACAAGATATCAAAAGCTATATGGATCAGGGTAAGGGACTCCGGGGATGATGGTGCATACAACAATCACAAAAGATGGTGGGCTGTAACCCATTTATGCATGGGGGCTATGTTGAATTTTCCTCAGTTTAGTAACATCCTGCAGTGTATGAAGTGTCCTCATTATCAGAATCTCAACTAACATACTATGAAGACAATTTAGTGTTCAATCGGGCAGGACAGAAAAACCAGAGGACAGACCAATGTCAAGGTAGCTATAGCCTTCTTAACTAGGTTGATGATAATATGGCACAGTGCATGACAGGGGGCAGGCTATTCTGTATTTGGTTCTACATAATGAGATGGGATTAATTAATGATCTCATAGTAATGGATCCTCTTGGGAAGAGTGATCATAGCATGATAAAATTTCAAGTTCAGTTTGAGAGCAAGAAACTTGAGCCCCATACGAGTGTTCTCGAATTAAACAAAGGTAACTACATAGGTATGAGGGCAGATTTGGCCCTAGTGGACTGGGCAGGAAGACTACAAGGTAGGACAGTTGATGACCAGTGGCAGATATTTAAGGAGATATTCAATTCCTCCCAAGTAAAATTATTTCCCAATGAGGAAGAAAGATGGTAAGAGGGGGAAAAGCCATCCATGGCTAAGCAAGCAAGTTAAAGACAACTTAAAGGCAAAAGCTAAGGCATGCCAAATTGCAAAGGTCAGTGGCAGGCTGGAAGATTGGGAAACTTTTAAAGATAAACAAAGGGTTACTAAAAAACTAATAAAAAGAGCAAAGGAAAATTATGAAAGAAAACTAGCGCAAAATGTAAAAGGTGAAAGCAGAAGCTTCTACAAGTATATGAAAGAGAGTAGCTGAAGTGAATGTTGGTCCCTTGGGGGATGAGACTAGGGAGTTAATAGTGGGGAACGCAGAAATGGCAGTGATGCTTAATCAATATTTTGCCTCAGTTTTCACAGTGGAGGACGCTAGTACCACCCCAATAGTAACAGGTAGTTCAGTGCAGAGGATATCGCAAAGGAGGAATTTAGAACAATCACCATCGCTAGAGAAAAAGTACTGAGCAAACTATTGCGATTAAAGAGTGACAAGTCCCCAGGACCTGATGGCCTTCAGCACAGGGTCTTAAAGGAAGTGGCAACAGATATAGTGGATGCATTGGCTATAATGTTCCAAAATTCCCTGGATTCTGGAATGGTTCCAGTGGATTGGAAAAATGCTAATATAATGCCCTTATTCAAAAAGTGGGGGGGAGGCAGAAAGTAGGAAACTATAGACCAGTTTGTTTAACGTCTGTTGTTGGGAAAGTATTGGAATCCATTATTAAAGAAGTAGTAATGGGGCATTTGGAAAGTCAAAATGCAATCCATCAGAGTCAGCATGGTTTTATGAAGAGTAAATCGTGTTTGACTAATTTGTTAGAGTTCTTTGAAGATGTGACAAGCAAAGTGGATAATGGAGATCCTGTAGATGTAGTATATCTGGACTTCCAGAAGGCCTTTGGTAAAGTGCAGCACAAAAGATTAATACACAAGATAAGATCACACAGAATTAGGGGTAATATATTAGCTTGAATAGAGGATTCGCTAACCAACAGAAAGCAGACAGTCGGGATAAATGGGTCTTTTTCTGGATGGCAAGCTGTAACTAGTAGGGTACCACAGGGTTCGGTCCTTGGGCCCCAACTATTTACAATCTATATTAACAACTTGGATTCAGGGATACAAGGTACTATAGCTAAATTTGCAGATGACACCAAAATAGGTGGGAAAGTAAGTTGCAATGAAGAAATAAGAAATTTACAAATGGATATGGACAGGTTAGGTGAATAGGCCAAAATTTGGCAGATGGAGTTTAACGTGGATAAGTGTGAGGTTATCCATTTTGGTTGGAAGAATAAAAAGGCGACTTATTAATTAAATGGAGAGAAACTTCAGAATGCTTCGGTGTCCTCGTGCATGAATCGCTGAAAACTTGTATATAGGTACAGCAGGCAATAAGGAAGGCAAATGGAATTTTGGCATTCATTACTAAAGGAATAGAGTATCAAAATAGGGAAGTGTTGTTGCAATTGTACAAGGCATTGATGAGACCACACCTGGGGTATTGTGCACAGTTTTGGTCCCCTTACTTGAGAAAGGATGTAATTGCACTGGAGGCGGTTCAGAGGAGGTTCAATAGATTGATTCCAGAGATGCGGGGCTTGTCGTATGAGGCAAGATTGAGCAGTTTAGGCCTATACTCGCCAAAGTTTAGAAGGATGAGAGGAGATCTAATTGAGGAATCTAAGATGTTAAAGGGGGTAAGGAAAGTAGATGTGGAGCGGATGTCTTCCCTTCTGGGGCATTCTAGAATGATAGGCCATAGTTTTAGGCTAAGAGGTGGTGGATTTAAATCAGAAATAAGGAGGAATTACTTTTCTCAAAGGGTCATGGATCTGTGGAATTTACTATCTCAGAGTGCATTCGATGCTAGGGCGCTGAATACATTTAAGGAGGAGATAGAGAGCTTTTTAATTAGTAAGGGTTGAAAGGCTATGGGGAGAGGGTGGGAAATTGGAGTTGAGGCCAAAATGAGATCAGCCATGCTCGTAATGAATGGCGGGGCAGGTCCGAGGGGTTGAATTGCCTACTCCTGCTCCTAGTTTTTTATGTTTTTATGTTCTTATGTTATCTTATGCTATGATGAATCTATGGGACATCCACATCTAAAAGGTAACAAAGATCAGCCTCAGTCTGAAAGCAGCAAGGATTATCCAAAGTTAGAGGATAGCCCTACAAATGATTTAGTCCTGAGCAAATTGCCAACATGTTTGTTTAACAAAGTGTCTTTTGAAATGATACCAGTTAACCTAAATTGGTCTAGGATTGTGATGACAGTCCAGAAAGACTTAAGAATGTGTGCTTGAATGATACAGGGGAGAAAGCAATAAGCAGTACAGGAAGAAGGTGCAGAAGAGACTTGGGATGGCTTGGAATAGGAGCAGCCATGGGAACCACAGTGATAAATAAATTTGACATGGAAAGTATGTGGGAGCATAGTGAGGCAATGAGAAGACAGTTGCAGGACATACTGAAGACAGGGAATGGAGTCCAGCAGCAACTTATGGGGATAATGTATGGAATGTTAGGAATCACTATAAAAGATCTCAGCCTTTTTAAGTAGGTAGAAGACTGGACAAGGAACTTAACGGATTGGTAAAGGGGATACGATTACAACATCACCAAGGTAGTATGTATGAGGATACATGTTGCAAAAAACAGGCAAAATGCTAGAACAGGTTGAAAAGGGACAATTGTCATCTGTAATTATAAAGGAGAGATTGTCAGCGTGGTTAGGGATGGAAGCCAACCCCGTAGTGTATAATTTGAGTGCCATTTGTTATTCAAGTTCAGAACCACCCCCACCCCCCCCACCAAAGTATATGAGAAGTTGATACAAATCATAGTAAGAGTACCTTTAATTCAGAAAGATGAAGGTTGAGAACAGCATTCAATATAATCAGTTGGAATAAATGATGGAGTTTACATGTTGAACATAAAGAACACCCAATCCACCTTATGAATGAAGATTCCACGTAGGTATTGAGTGATTTGGATTGCTGCGGTAAGCATAAAGAAGTATACTTGTGCAGGTGTGACATTACACAAGAACAGAATAAAGGATACCATTGATCCTGTGCCCCCACAATGTAAAATGGTAATTTACAGATAGGGATCATATGAACCTAATATAGCATATCAAAGCAAGGGCACCTATTGTGTGACCACATCTGCAAAGGCTTTGAAGATGGGAAATGTCCAAGGTCCTATTAGACAAAGCTCATTTTGTTTTAAACCTAAATACTGAACTCAGGTAGGATCTGAATTGGTTAATTTGATACCTCAACATAATATAAGGGAGTTGCGGGTTAATTTTAGCGTGCGATCTGACAGCAAGTAAGCAGTGACTAGCCTGGGACACACTTTCCTCCTTTATCATTAAATTTAAAAGTGATTTTATAGAAAACCAATGTGTCTACAGAACAAAAACATAAAATGCTGGAAAAACTCAGCAGGTCTGACAGCATCTGTGGAGAGAGAAACAGAGTTAACATTTTGAGTCCATATGACACTTCTTCAGAGCTCTGTTTTAAAATTGGAGTTCACCTTTACAGGACAGAGATGAGGAGAAATATTTTATCTCAGAGGTCTGTGCAACTTTGGAACTCTGTCTCAGAAGGCAGAGGTAGATAGATTCTTGTTAGGCAACAGGATAAAACGTTATCGGGGTAGATGGGAACTTGGAACTCGAAACACAAACAGATCAGCTATGATCTTACTGAATGGCGGAGCAGGCTAGAGGGGCCAAATGGCCTACTTCTGCTCATATTTTGTATGTTCGTATGTGGTCCACATCCAATAGGAGAATCAAAATAATCTGTAAGCAATACAATGCATAGGAGCAGCTCACAGGCGGGAAATGACTTATAACATAGGACAACATCCTTGGTATGGAACAATATCAATGCTCCTGATCCAAATTTTGATCACTGTATTTTTAATAAGAATTGGTGGTATTTGAAGATTACGATTAGTTGGATGGTGCATTGAATGAAGTAATTAGGAAATCTAAAGCTCCAACAACAGCAATTAAAAGGTTAAAATGTTTCTGAGGGATCAGCTTCGATTCACCCTCAAGGTGGGGAATTGTTGAGTAGCCGAAAAAACATGTTACATAAGCTTATTTGGGGTATAAATGATAAGGTTGAGTCACAATATATGATTGTTAATTTGAATCATTCTGTAATATTCTTCTTGTGCTTACCTTGTTTTAAGTCTTTTGCAGTACCTTAATTATTTTGCTTGGTTATTGATGGTTCAGAATATGTTAATTAAAGATTTCTTTTAGAATGTAGAGTGTAACTGCATGGCATGACAGTTAAGCTTGGCTAAAAGTTATAAGATGTAGTAAGTTGATCTGTAAGCTGTTACTATCAGGTGTGAAATCATAAGCTGCATGTGCAGGCCTGGGCAACAACCATAAATACTTGTTGTATGAGAAATACCTGCCAAAAAGACACAAGGACCATGCAGGCCTACTTAGTGATTGTGGATGGATAATTAAGTAATTTAACCCAATTACTTCGCTTGAACATGAGTTTCATCTAACAGGGCAACACCGAGCCAAGGAGCAAGGGACCAGTCACATAGGCAATAACCAAATAAGGTAAAGGAAGGTAGGGAAGAAAACACAAATCGGGGCTTCCAAGAACTTTTGGCACATAGCTTTGGAAGAAGAAGATAACATGAGACCAACCATCAAGATCTTCAGGTAAGTACATCACAACGTTAAAGATTATAAAAAGATGGAAAGCATAACTTTAGCTCTCATGTAGAATCCAGAAGACCATAAGACATAGGAGCAGAAGTGGGCCATTCGGCCCATCAAGTCTGCTTGCCATTCAATGAGATCATGGCTGATCTGTTAATCTTCAACTCCACTTTCCTGCCTTTTCCTCATACTCCTTGATTCCCTTACTGATTAAAAATCTGTCTGTCTCAGCCTTGAATATACTTAACAACCCAGCCTCTACAGCCCTCTGCGCCAAAGAATTCCACAGATTAACAACCCTCTGAGAGAAGAAATTCCTCCTCATCTCTGTGTTAATTCAGAGATTATGCCCTCTGGTCCTAGACTCTCCCACAAGGGGAAACCACGTCCCAGCATCTACCATGTCAAGCCCCCTAAGAATCTTCTATGTTTCAATAAGCTCACCTCTCATTCTTCCAAACTCCAATGAGTACAGGCCCAACCTACTCAACTTCTCCTAATAAGAAAATCCCTCCATACCCAGGATCAACCTAGTGAACCTTCTCTGGACTGCCTCTAATGCCAGTACATCTTTCCTTAGGTAAGGGGACCAAGAAAGTTCACAGTATTCTATGTGGTCTGCCTAGTGCCGTGTACAGTTTTAACAAGACTTCCCAATTTTAATACTCCATTTCCTTTGAAATAAAGGCCAACATTCTTTTTGCCTTTCCTATTACCAGCTGAGCTTGTATGCTAGCTTTTTGGGATTCACATATGAGGACCGCTAAATCCCTCTGTGCTATAGCTTTCTGCAGTCTTTCTCCATTTAAGTAATATTCAGCTCCTCTATTTTTCCTGCCAAAGTGCATAACCCCACATTTTCCTACATTATATTCCATCTGCCAAGTTTTTGCCCCCTCACTTCACCTGTCTATATCCCTCTGTGGACTCTTTGTGTCACCCTCACCACTTGCCTTCCCCTATTTTTGTGTCATCTGCAAACTTGGTGATAGTACATTCATTTCCCTAATCCAAGTCACTAATATATATTGTAAATAATTGTGGCTGCAGCACTAATCCCTGTGGCACTCCATTAGTTACAGGTCGCCATCCTGAAAACGCACTTCATATCCCAACTCTCTGTCTTCTATTAGTTAGCAAACTCTCTATCCATGTTAATATACTACCCCCCAACAGCTTGGGCACTTGTCTTCTTAAGTAGCCTTATATGCAGTACCTTATCAAACACTTGTTGGAAATCTAAATATTACATTTACTGGTCCCCTTTATCTATCCTGTTTATTACCTCCTCAAAGAATTCTAATAAATTTGTCAGGCATGGTTTCTCCTTCATGAAGCCATGCTGACTCTGCTTGATTAGATTATGCATTTCCAAATGCTCTGCTATTATATCCTTTATAATAGACTCTAACATTTTCCCAATGATGGATGTTAAGCTAACTGGCCTATAGTTACCTATTTTTTTTGTCTCCCTCTCTTTTCGAATAAGGGTGTTCCATTGGCAGTTTTCTAATCCTCTGGGACTTTTCCAGAATCTAAGGATTCTTGGAAGATTACTGCCAGTGCATCTATAATCTCTGCAGCTAGTTCCTTCAATATCCTAGGAACCCATCAAGTCCAGGTGACTTATTGGTTTTTTGGTCCATTTGTTTCCCTAGTACTTTTTTTCTAGTGATAGTTATTATATTTATTTCCTCCCCCAACTTTTTGCCCCTTGATTATTTAGTATTTTTTGAATCTTCTACCATGAAGAATGAAGTATAGTATTTATTCAACTCCTCTGCCATGTCCTGGTTCCCCAATATTATTATCCCAGCCTCATTCTCTAAGGGCCTTTACTGACTTTGGCCTCTCTCTTCCTTTTTACATACACAAAGAAGCTCTTACTATTCATTTTTATATTACTTGCTAGTTTATCCTTAAAGCTTATTTTCTCCCTCTATTATTTTTTTAAGTCATCTTCTGTTGGTTTTTAAAATTTTCCCACGCCTCTGGCTTACCACTAATCTTTGCCACATTGTACGTTTTTCCATTCAATTTGATACTATCCTTAACTTTCTTGGTTAACCATGTTAGTTTATTCGCTTCCTACAATCCTTCTTCCTCACTGGGATATATCTTTGTTGAAAGTCATGGATGTCTGCCATTGTTCATCAACCATCTTTTCTCCTAAACTCCTTTCCCAGTCCACTCCAACCAACTTTAGCACAGTTGTTTCCGATCCAAGTTTCTCCCTCTCAAACTGAATGCCACATTCCACCATGTTATGGTCACAGTTTCCTAGGGGATCTTTTACTCTGAGATCATTTATTAAACCTGCCTCATTAGACATCAGGAGATCCAAAATAGCCTGATCCCTGAGATAAAAACAAAAAACTGCGGATGCTGGAAATCCAAAACAAAAACAGAATTACCTGGAAAAACTCAGCAGGTCTGGCAGCATCGGCGGAGAAGAAAAGAGTTGACGTTTCGAGTCCTTATGACCCTTCAACAGAACTAGGTGAATCCAAGGAGAGGGATGAAATATAAGCTGGTTTAAGATGCGGGTGGGGGGGGGGGGGTGTTGGGGGGAGAGAAGTGGAGGGGGTGGTGTGTTTGTAGGGACAAGCAAGCAGTGATATGAACAGATAATCAAAGGATGTCACAGACAACAGAACAAAAGAACACAGAGGTGTTGAAGTTGGTGATATTATCTAAACGAATGTGCTAATTAAGAATGGATGGTAGGGCACTCAAGGTATAGCTCTAGTGGGGGTGGGGAGAGCATAAAAGATTTAAAAATAATGGAAATAGGTGGGAAAAGAAAAATCTATATAAATTATTGGTAAAAACAAAAGGAAGGGGGAAAAAACAGAAAGGGGCTGGGGATGGAGGAAGGAGTTCAAGACCTAAAGTTGTTGAATTCAATATTCAGTCCGGAAGGCTGTAAAGTGCCTAGTCGGAAGATGAGGTGATGTTCCTCCAGTTTGCATTGGGCTTCACTGGAACAATGCAGCAAGCCAAGGACAGACATGTGGGCAAGAGAGCAGGGTGGAGTGTTAAAATGGCAAGCAACAGGGAGGTTTGGGTCATTCTTGCGGACAGACTGCAGGTGTTCTGCAAAGCAGTCGCCCAGTTTACGTTTGGTCTCTCCTATGTAGAGGAGACTGCATTGGGAGCAACGAATACAGTAGACTAAGTTGGGGGAAATGCAAGTGAAATGCTGCTTCACTTGAAAGGAGTGTTTGGCCCCTTGGACAGTGAGGAGAGAGGAAGTGAAGGGGCAGGTGTTACATCTTTTGCATGGGCATGGGGAGGTGCCATAGGTGGGGGTTGAGGAGTAGGGGGTGATGGAGGAGTGGACCAGGGTGTCCCGGAGGGAATGATCCTTACAGAATGGCGACAGGGTGGGTTGAAGGGAAGATGTATTTGGTGGTGGCATCATGCAGGAGTTGGCGGAAATGGAGGAGGATGATCCTTTGAATGCAGAGGCTGGTGGGGTGATAAGTGAGGACAAGGGGGACCCTATCATGTTTCTGGGAGGGAGGAGAAGGCGTGAAGGCGGATGCACGGGAAATGGGCTGGACACGGTTGAGGGCCCTGTCAATGACCGTGGGTGGAAAACCTCAGTTAAGGAATGATGATGCTACCTTCAAAAACAGTTCCTCTGACATGTCCTCCTTCTTCCTTAACCTTAATTTTAACCTGTGTAAATTAATAAAATGTTTAATTTAGTTTAATGTAAAACCCCGAGAACTAGTGGTCTGATTCCTGAGTTTAGAGTCGCATCTCAAACATAACACTTAGAATTATTGGTTATGACAGTTGTTTAAAGTTTCCCTCTGGGCTTTTTAAAAAAATAACTGCTTTACTGACTGCATCAGTCATAACAAAGTAAATAAATCAATACAGAACCATTTTGTCACTTTTTGTTGAAGATAAAATAAAATTTACAATGTCTTTAGCATTAATCCTTTTTAACTGGAACATGATAATGAGGAGTTCAGTATTTTTCAGATCACAGCTTATTACAATATTGAAGTTCATGGAGCTGTTTGCTTTTCCCTTGTGCTAAATGCATCTCACACCACTGAAATACTAATTAATAGCAGCTGCATACAGCTATCAAGGTCCAGGGTATAATTGTATTGATGGGATAAAGTGCCTTGTCAATTATTATAAATTTTTAAATAGGTCTTGGTTGGTTACAAGGTCACTGAGAGCAGCTTCACTTGTTGTTTTCTTGGGCTGAGACCAATGATATACAGAAAAACATTAAATGAAACTAAATAATTAATAAGAGTATAATATAGTTCAATATTTTCTACAACAAAAGCAAGCTACACATCCCTGCAGAATTAACCTATTAGTATTAGTAGAAGATTTAAAAAAAACATTTTATAAATATTTTAAGGCATATTGCAGAGGAGATTATGCTGTCGTGTAATGTCACTGGATTAGTAATTCACAGGGCCAGGCTATACTCTGGGGCAAGGGTTGAAGGAATTTGAATTCAATTTTAATCCAATATGTAATAATTGAAAGCTAGTTTCAGTAATGGTGGCCATGAAACTATCAATGATTGTTGTAAAAAACCATCTTGTTCACTAATGTCCTTTAGGGAAAGATATCTACTGCCCTTACCGTTTGGCCTGCATGTGCTTCCAGATTCCCAGCAAATTGGTTGGCTCTTAACTGCCCTCTGAAATGCCTTAGCAAGCCACTGAGTTCATGGGCAATTAGGGATGGTCAACAAATGCTGGTCTTGCCAGCGATGCCTCTACCCCATGAAAGAATAAAAGAAATACTTTTCTTAGAAAAGTTATTTCCCACTTTTAGTAATATTACTTTAATCCATTAGGTAAATGGTGGTTCTACTAGAAAGCCTTAAAGACAGCTGTTATTTTTCCATAGGGAGCAGAGCCCTGCAATTTCGCGACGACTATGTGTATATAAGAATGAGAAAGCTCTGCCATCTCTACATATTCTTTAATGGTACCACCATTTCTGAGTTTCCTACCATCAACATCGTGAACTGGACCTGCACACCACTACCATGATTATAAGACCCAGTCAAAGGCTGGATACTGTACAACAAATTGGTCACTTCTTGATCCATCAATACTTTGCCACTGGTGAAGGTTCAGTCAGTAGGGGATGGAATAATGCAGTTCAACAATAGTCAAGAATCTTTGACACCAGCCAGAACTGAGCAGTTTGCTTGAAGGGTGCCCCTGTCAGTGCCCTCAGTAGCCAAACCCTGACCATTGATGCACTTCGGCTGTAATAGATACAATCTAAAGGATGCCCAGTAGCAATTCACCAACTTAGGATCATATCTTTTAAAACTATATTTTCTTTTAACATATTGAAAGACATTGCATTATCTGGACATTTGGATGCTGCCCTGGATTTTTTTTTTAAAAGGTCATAAGTTACCTTGGAACTGTCAACAAGGATGCCTTTTCCAAGAAATCACCTGACCAGCATGGTACTTGAAGGGGAAGAGCTGTTTGTTTGTTTTGAACTGCAATCACTTCAATTGATGGGGCAAAAAACTGGTAAAGGCAAAGGCAAGTGATGTACTGGAGATCACACAGCAGAGACAAGTTTTAAGTTTTGAACCTGTTGATTGTGAACTCAGTCTGTTAGGAAAATAGTTTAAGAAGGAAGACCACCTTAACTGGCTCTCCTTGCCTTGCTGAAATTCTGTGCGTGGTTATCAACCCACAACCAAATAATTCTCACCTGTGTGTAACTTGTTTGCATTTAAAACTGAAAGGCTCGGATAGGAAAGACTGGTCCAGCCCTATTTATGTTCACGCCATGGTTCCTTTGGAAGGAATGTCCCAACAACTATGGTGACCAGTGAGCAGTCTTCATACAAGGGGGCACCAGATTGACAGCATTAAAACCCTCTGAACTTTATCCCCATAAGGTTTATTTCTAACCGCCCATCCTATGGAATAGAGCTTTAGTCAGCTAAATCATCTAATGGGTTAAATGGTCTAAACGTGATTATATTGCAGTAAGGAATTATGAAAACTAATCGAGCAGTGTAAACTAATCATGCAGTGTAAACTAATCATGCGAAGTATCTTTGAAATGTTTGTGGTTACAACTGTGTCCTGTTATGTGCTAGACGAAACAATGGTGCCCTGATTAAATCTGCTGATATGGTAATTTATGTAATCTTTATCTACATAGTTGTAGTTAAACTGTCTCCTGTCTTATTGTGAAATGTACCATCTGCAATTGTATTACTGCATTCACCCTTTGAACGTGCTAACCATGACATAACTGTGATTTCCTGATGTATGAACCTTATATGGTATGAATGTCCTGTTATGAGTGGTATAAATGACGCTGGATTCTCTGTTCAGGGTGTTAGGCTGACTAGGAACCATGTGTGGTGTCCTGAGCAGCTGACTCCCAAGCATGCTTGAATAAACATAGTTTTGCTTCTAACAAGTCAGTGTTCTTGTAGTTGCGTCGCGATTCGACAATCCCTGCAGAGACAACTTGTGTATCTTTTGTTTGTCTCTGTGTGTGTGTCAGTGTTTGCTAGGAAATTTTTTAAAGGGATAGATAGTTATACTTCCCAATTACAATTGTGTGTTAACCAGTTATTGCAACTTGTTAAATAAGTTTTGTTTTATAATAAATCAATCATATTGAAAGAAGCCTGGTTAAAGTCTCTTTTATTCTGGGTAACAGTAGCAAAGTAAATAACTGGCCATTTTGATGAGTGAATTAAACTTTTAAACTAATGGTACGGCCTGTGGAGTAGTGGGGCTATATAAACTGCACACTCCTCCTTCCTGATTGTAACACCAAGGTTACTTAAACAACACCTACCTCCACTGCAACCTCTACTATCAAGAAGAATAAAGGCAAGACTGTTTTAGAACATATCACATCCATTCTGACTTGGACATGGTGGCTGGGTCAGAATCATGGAATCACTACCTAGCAGCATTGCAGGAGCATTACAAATAAGGGTCATCACCGTCTTCTCAAGGCCTCAAGGAATTTGCAATAAATGCAGCCTTGACTGCATGGCCCCCACTGAAGAAAAAATATAACAATATACCCTTTCAAACATATGAATTAGGAACAGAAGTAGGTCACTCGGCCCTGGAGCCATTCAATAAGATCATGGATGATCTGACTGTAACCTCAACTCCACAGTCCCACCTACTCCCAGTAACCTTTCACCCCCTAGCTTATCAATAATCTATCTAGCTCTGGTTTAAAATATTCAAAGATACGGCGAATTAACATTATTAATATTGAAGCTTAAAAAATTTCTAGTGGAATCTCTGCACTATTTTTGTTTTGTCTATTTTTGTCTTTTCTTTTTTCATAATGGCTTCACCTTCCTGTGTCTTTATAAAACCTTAGAGTTTTTTTCCCATTATTTTGATTGCACTGCTTTGCTTTTCCTTTCTCACTATTTACTTCTTTATTTCTATGATTCTAAGATTTTTTTGTAGATCAAGATGAACTTCTACAGCTCTATCTCCCACTTTTACTGGTGCTCGGCTGGATCGGACTGTAACACTTATCTCCTTAGTGTTAGTCCTGATGTTTATAGCTGTGATTGTATGTCTGTGTACTTGACATGGAAACTTCTGTTCTCTCAAGTATTTTCAACCATAGCATAGAATGTTTGGTACCACCGTTTGAGATATTGAAGCAAAGTGGGGAATCCAGTCAAATTAATTTCTAGACTTTGGAAGCAGGGTAGCCAATGGGATACCACAGGGACTAGTGAGGTTTGGGGTCATGAGTAGAATCATGAAAAATTAGGAAATAGGGGTGGGAATGATGTCCACGTTGATCCAGTCCACACTAACTTTCGTCCACAAACGTTGATGAATTGATTATTCCCCACATCTGAAAACACTGACTCACAGGCTGGCTGAGACTGAGAGATACTTTGCGGAACACCTTCGCTCTGTCCACAAACATGACCCTGACCTTCTGTCGCTTGCTTTTTCAACTCACCATCTTACTCTCATGCTCCCATTTCTGTTCTTGGCCTGCTACAATGTTCCAATGAAGCCCAATGCAAGCTGAAGGAATAGCACCTCATCTTCCAATTAGATGCTTTACAGCCTTCTGGACTCAACAACAAACTTTTTCCTTTAAGTGCCAGTCTGTATCTTGTTCTCATGTTTTTGCTTTCAGATGGTGCTGATCTTTATTAATATAAAAACAAAAAACTGCGGATGGTGGAAATCCAAAACAAAAACAGAATTACCTGGAAAAACTCAGCACGTCTGGCAGCATCGGCGGAGAAGAAAAGAGTTGACGTTTTGAGTCCTCATGACCCTTCGACAGAACTTGAGTCAATCCAAGAAAGGGGTGAAATATAAGCTGGTTTAAGGTGTGTGAGGGGTGAGGGTGGTTTGGGTGAGGGGAGAGAAGTGGAGGGGGTTGGGTGTGGTTGTAGGGACAAACAAGCAGTGATAGAAGCAGATGATCAAAAGATGTCACAGACAACAGAACAAAAGAACACATAGGTGTTAAAGTTGGTGATATTATCTAAACGAATGTGCTAATTAAGAATGGATCGTAGGGCACTCAAGGTATAGCTCTAGTGGGGGTGGGGAGAGCATAAAAGATTTAAAAATATTTAAAAATAATGGAAATAGGTGGGAAAAGAAAAATCTATATAATTTATTGGAAAAAACAAAAGGAAGGGGGAAGAAACAGAAAGGGGGTGGGGATGGAGGAGGGAGCTCAAGACCTAAAGTTGTTGAATTCAATATTCAGTCCGGAAGGCTGTAAAGTGCCTAGTCGGAAGATGAGGTGTTGTTCCTCCAGTTTGCGTTGGGCTTCACTGGAACAATGCAGCAAGCCAAGGACAGACATATGGGCAAGAGAGCAGGGTGGAGTGTTAAAATGGCAAGCGACAGGAAGGTTTGGGTCATTCTTGCGGACAGACCGCAGGTGTTCTGCAAAGTGATCGCTCAGTTTATGTTTGGTCTCTCCAATGTAGAGGAGACCACATTGGGAGAAATGAATGCAGTAGACTAAATTGGGGGGAATGCAAGTGAAATGCTGCTTCACTTGAAAGGAGTGTTTGGCCCCTTGGACGATGAGGAGAGAGGAAGTGAAGGGGCAGGTGTTATATCCTTTGCATGGGCATGGAGTGGTGCCATAGGAGGGGGTTGAGGAGTAGGGGGTGATGGAGGAGTGGACCAGGGTGTCCCGGAGGGAACGATCCCTATGGAATGCCGATAGGGCGGGTGAAGGGAAGATGTGTTTGGTGGTGGCATCATGCAGGAGTTGGCAGAAATGGCGGAGGATGATCCTTTGAATGCGGAGGCTGGTGGCGTGATAAGTGAGGACAAGGGGGACCCTATCATGTTTCTGGGAGGGAGGAGAAGGCGTGAGGGCGGATGCGCGGGAGATGGGCTGGACACGGTTGAGGGCCCTGTCAACGACCGTGGGTGGAAAACCTCGGTTAAGGAAGAAGGAGGACATGTCAGAGGAACTGTTTTTGAAGGTAGCATCATCGGAACAGATGCGACGGAGGCGAAGGAACTGAGAGAATGGGATGGAGTCCTTACAGGAAGCGGGGTGTGAGGAGCTGTAGTCGAGGTAGCTGTGGGAGTCGGTAGGTTTGTAATGGATATTGGTGGACAGTCTATCACCAGAGATTGAGACAGAGAGGTCAAGGAAGGGAAGGGAAGTGTCAGAGATGGACCACGTGAAAATGATGGAGGGGTGGAGATTGGAAGCAAAATTAATAAATTTTTCCAAGTCCCGACGAAAGCATGAAGCAGCACCGAAGTAATCATCGATGTACCAGAGAAAGAGTTGTGGAAGGGGGCCGGAGTAGGACTGGAACAAGGAATGTTCCACATACCCCATAAAGAGACAGGCATAGCTGGGGCCCATGCGGGTACCCATAGCCACACCTTTTATTTGGAGGAAGTGAGAGGAGTTGAAGGAGAAATTGTTCAGTGTGAGAACAAGTTCAGCCAGATGGAGGAGAGTAGTGGTGGATGGGGATTGTTCGGGCCTCTGTTAGAGGAAGAAGCTAAGGGCCCTCAGACCATCCTGGTGGGGGATGGAGGTGTAGAGGGATTGGACGTCCATGGTGAAGAGGAAGCGGTTGGGGCCAGGGAACTGGAAATTGTTGATGTGACGTAAGGTGTCAGAGGAATCACGGATGTAGGTGGGAAGGTACTGGATAAGGGGAGAGAGAAGGGAGTCAAGATAATGAGAAATGAGTTCTGTGGGGCAGGAGCAAGCTGAGACGATCGGTCTGCCGGGACAGTTCTGTTTGTGGATTTTGGGTAGGGGGCAGAAGCGGGCCGTCCGAGGTTGGGTGACTATCAGGTTGGAAGCTGTGGGAGGAAGATCCCAGAGGAGATGAGGTCAGTGACAGTCTTGGAAACAATGGCTTGATGTTCAGTGGTGGGGGTCATGGTCCAGGGAGAGGTAGGAGGAAGTGTCTGCGAGTTGACGCTCAGCCTCTGCGAGGTAGAGGTCAGTGCGCCAAACAACAACAGCACCACCCTTGTCAGCGGGTTTGATGACAATGTCAGGGTTGGACCTGAGAGAATGGAGTGCAGTAAGTTCAGAGAGAGAGAGATTAGAATGGGTGAAAGGAGCAGAGAAATTGAGATGACTAATGTCGCGCCGACAGTTCTCAATGAAAATATCAAGAGAAGGTAAGAATCCAGAGGGAGGGGTCCAGGTGGAGGGAGAATATTGGAGATGGGTGAAAGGATTCGTTGAACAGGGAGAGGACTCCTGCCCAAAGAAGTGAGCCTGGAGACGAAGACGGCGGAAGAAGAGTTCAGCATCATGCCGAGCCCGAAATTCATTGAGGTGAGGGCGTAAGGGTGTGAAGCTAAGTTCTTTGCTGAGCACTGAACGTTCAGCTTCGGAGAGGGGAAGGTCAGGGGGTATAGTGAATACACGGCTGGGGCTGGGATTGGGGTCTTTATTGTGCTATTCAAACTACTCTGGACCTTTGTTATCATTACCACTCCATTTGCCTTTGGTCAATAACATCTTTGTCATTTAATCTCCCCTGCCCTCTAACCTATCCCTTATCTCTTTTGCTCCACTTGCCCCTCCCCTCTTTTTTCAATTGTATAAAACATTTCTACTTTTCTTCACTTCCAAAGAAGTCATATTGGACTTGAAACATTAACTCTGTTTCTCTCTTCATAAAGGCTGCCAGACCTGCTGAGTTTTTCCAGCACCTTCTGTTTTCAATGTCACTGTGTTGGTGTTTGTCTCGCTATTTCTTCATTAATAATCTAGGCATCAAATTTGCTGATAACATTAAAATAAGCAAAACAGTTGAGATAGTGAATGCAACAAAACATGTGCAGATGGATTTTGATTGGTTTGGCAACTGAGCAGACAACACATGGATAATCCAATATTACATATTGGCTGTAAAATTTGGATCATAATTTAAATCTTAAAGAGGAAAGGGAGGTGTGGAAGTGTATCCGGGAATGAGATTAGATTCAAGAGTTTCAATGTGGACAATGTGGCGAAGGAGCTATAAAAACACATTGGAATACAGAACAAGATCGACAGGGCAGAGGACTATGGAATTTATGCTGAGGCTTTCTTTGCTGCCTTGGTTGATAATAGCTAACTTAAACAAGGGGACATGGATATAAAATTAAATATGAGAGATTTAGAACAGAGAGCAGGAGAAATGTATTTTGCTAGAGGATCGAAGGCTGTGGAATGCACTATTGGAGTTAGTGATTGAGGTAGAGATCATGGTGTTGAAATTGGTCTTTGGCAGTAGTATGAAATAGGTGACAACAAATCTGACATCAATGGATAGGAAAATTGAGTGTGGTGTAAAGTGGGTTGTCAATATTCTATCACCCTTTCTGCAGTATTGTCAAAGAGCAATTTTACCCACAAGTAAAAGCTTAAACATAGGTTAGACAGATGATTTAAGGATAAGAGGTAAAGGGATATAGGTACAGTGTGGCTGATATCATTAAGTATTACTCACATGGAGGAAACATACCATATTGGACTGGGTGAGCATTGTGGCTGTTTCTGTGTTGTAATTTCTATGTGATTCTATGTAAAAGTGCAGATCAAGTATTAAACCGTGTGGTCTGAATCCCTGAGGACAACATCAGGCACTGTGTGGTTTTCCATGAGACCAAGGGTGTCCAGGTGAGTCCATGGACCACATTCCCATCCTGGACATTCAGTTTAGTTGAGTTTCGTTTTCTCTCTGCTTTTTCCTGTTGGAATGATTTTGTGCTGGAAGACTGTTGCTTCAGTGAACAAATCTGCAGCTAGTGTCAATGTAGATTAATGGGAACATTAACTTAAATATTGAACAAACAGAACATCACAGCAACCCATTCTCCGGCGCCAGTTCAATAAATATCACGTTGAACCAGCTCCTCTTCTCCGCCAAGCATTTCACAGCTCATTCTATATATTTTCCTATGTAATTGATTGTGTTCTAATTTCTTTTTAAATGTTGTTAATATAATTTGTAATATTTCCTAGTCCCGAGGAAGGGTTTACAGGACTTTGATCCACATCTACCACCAGCCCACTCCCAATCAGGAGCCCGAGCGCTGACCCTAGTTTCAGCCACCAGGTGGCGCTGAATACTCAACGACACCCATCTTCCCCCTCACTTGGTGATCTTTGGCAGCAGCGCGAGCTTCGATCCATTGATGGCTGAAGAAGCTCTGAATCCGAGCTGGAGAATCAGGCCAAATGTAAATAGGACGTATTGGAAGGGCGGGTCGGGGTATCGCGCGCTGCGTCAGAGTGACGGTTAGGGGAGTCGGGGGGGTATCGCGCGCGCTGGTTAAGGTGATGGTTGAGAGCCGGGGAGGTATCGCGCGCTGGGTCAGGTTGACGGTTGGGGGGGGAATCGCGCGCTGAGTTAAGGTGATGGTTGAAGGCCAGGGGGGTGAGTATCGCGCGCTGGGGCTGGGGTGACGTTTGGGGGTATCGCGCTGACTTAGGGTGAGGGTTGGGAAGGGGGAGGTGTCGCGCGCTGGGTCAGCGTGACACTTGCGTGTACCGTGCACTCAGGGTGACATTTGTGAGTAATGTGCGCTAGTTGACGGTTGTGTATCGCGCGCTGGGTGAGGGTTGGGAGGGTGTCGTGCACTGGCTCAGGAGGCGGGAGAGGAGGCGCTGAGCCGACCAATTGTCTCGAAAGATGGGAATTCTGCCGACTAAACTGGGGAAAATATGTAAAGACAGCCTATTTTATTTTTCGGCTGGTTTTGACCAAGTCATTTATCCCCTGATATTGCAAGCTAAAAATTTTGAGCCAATGATGTTTTCAACTCCGGTTAATGGAGTTTGTATTCCAGAGAGTTTAGTAAAGAGAGTTGCTGCTAAATTAATTAACGGCAAATAACCATTTAAAATTCTGCTTTTTTTTACATAGGTTTGGTAAAATGCAGTCTTTTGATGCACTACACCTCAGTGAATGGCAGAAACATTATTTCAATATAATCTCCAATGATTGCACACCTGGACAGAGGGCCGATGCTTATCGTGGACAAATTTTGCAGTTGCAGTATGCATGGGCAAACTCTGATATCTCTCGGGACTGTGCTGCCAGCTCATTCAGGAGATGCACTGAAAAATATTCAGCCATTATTGACTCGGACAGTGCAGAGATTGGGTTGAATAATTATGCTGACAGCGTTCTGAGTTTGTCAAGATGTCAAAAGAATGAAAGCAATCAGTGGCAGTCTTTGTTGACTGAAGACAGTATTTTCAAATTAAAAAGTGTGCAGGCAATGTTTAAATCTGGCAAAACTAGAGACTTGCTGGTATCGGCAGCTGATGTTTCGACAGTAGTCGGGAAAGCCAATTACATGACAAACTTAGACTGTCATAAAGTGGAAACTGCATCTGTCAGTAATACAGAAGCTTCAGTTCCTAAAATTAAAACATTAACATTTCTTGAAGGCACATCAGTGGACAAAGTCAATGTAAACTATTCTTCAGACAAGTCCTCCACAAATAATGCCTTTACATGTCCGAAAATAGCGCAAAATCTGTCAACTGCTAAGCCAGTGACTGATGAAACTAGTGCCTTGGGATCTACAGATAAATTTTCATCGGCACCTTTGAAAAGCCTCTCTGGTGGCCCTTTGTTTGGATTGAGCAAAGTAGCAAGTTGTACTGTACCTCAGACAAGTCAACTAAGAACTGTATCTGGACAGTGTATGCCTATTAATAATAATCTGGCCCTTGTGGCACCTGGTAGCACATCAAAGAGGAAATCTTCCTGGGTATCGGGAGATGGCAGCAGTGATTCATATAATAACATGAGTTATGGACACTTTCAAAACCAAAACTGGACTAATTCTAATCAAAAGAGTTTTGATAATGTGACCAGAAATATGAAATGTGATGGAGGCGCTGCTGATGAAGGTTTTATAACGAATTTTAAAACTGCTAAGGAGCAACTGCATGTTGATCAACAGAAAAAGTTTGGAAATCAGTCTCGACCTCAGCAACTACCTGTAACAATGCCATATAATTGTTCAAAAAAGTCGTTGGGCACAGTCAGGTCTCGTGGTTTATTTGGTAAATTTGTTTCTCCAGTATCAAAACAGGATAATGGTGATGAAAATGGTGGATTGTCTTCAGTGCCTCATGAGAACAGTTCTTCTGAACCCACTCCACCAGTGGATGAATGTTTGAAGAATCTTGAGCCAAAGATGATTCAACTCATTATGAGTGAGATCATGGACCATGGTCCCCCAGTGAACTGGGATGATATAGCTGGGCTGGAGTTTGCTAAAACAACAATTAAGGAGATAGTGGTTTGGCCAATGCTTAGACCAGATATCTTTACTGGACTCCGTGGTCCACCCAAAGGAATTCTCTTATTTGGCCCTCCTGGAACAGGTAAAACGCTAATTGGCAAGTGCATTGCTTGCCAGTCAGGTGCTACTTTTTTCAGCATCAGTGCTTCATCACTAACATCCAAGTGGGTTGGAGAAGGTGAAAAAATGGTACGTGCGATGTTTGCTGTAGCACGCTGCCACCAGCCTGCAGTTATCTTTATTGATGAAATTGATTCTCTCTTGTCCCAACGAGTCGATGGAGAACATGACTCTTCTCGAAGAATAAAAACTGAGTTTTTAGTGCAGTTAGATGGTGCTACTACTTCAGCAGATGATCGTATTCTTGTGGTTGGAGCCACAAACCGACCCCAAGAAATAGATGAGGCAGCTCGTAGACGTCTGGTCAAAAGACTGTACATCCCTTTACCTGAAGTATCAGCAAGGAGGCAGATAGTGGTGAAGTTGATGTCTCATGAAAACTGTTCTCTGAGTCCAGAGGAATTGGAGTTGATCATTGAACAATCTGAAGGATTTTCAGGCGCTGACATGACTCAACTTTGTCGTGAGGCAGCCTTGGGGCCAATCCGCAGCATTCAGATAGCGGACATCGCCACTATCACTCCTGACCAAGTGCGGCCTATTGCATTCATAGACTTTAAAAATGCTTTTGTAAATGTGAGGCCAAGTGTGTCCCTGAAAGACCTTGAGCTGTATGAGGAATGGAATAAAACATTTGGCTGTGGCAGATGACTAACAAAATTGCATAGGAATATAGGAGCATACAGAATTGACATCTTTCAAATTAATTTTTTAGGGATACTTTTGTGGTGTTGGATGTTTGTTCTGTCAAGCATGTGTACTAACGTTATCTTTTACAGAAAGAATACTTTCAGTGAAATACTTATATTCAAATCAGCTTAAATTGCTTTGTTCCATGTTGACAGCAAATTGTGATAATTCAGGCTGCAGAAGCCTTTATTTTTCCTGTCAAACGAGGTCTTCCATAAAAGTAGCCAATTTTTTGTTTCATTTTGAACTTAAAAAGAAAATCACCAGTCAGGAAATCTGGCCATAAAGAATTGAATTGTCAGAACTGTTACCAGCAGTTTTGTCCCTGTGTTTGACTTACATTGAATATACATAACATTCCATAGAAATTTTACAGTCCGATCACCCAAATGAATGTGACTGACCAATTAATACTACTTCTGGATTTGAAGACAGTTGAATTTACAAAAATGGTTGAAGATTTGAAATAAGTACATCTGATCTCCTCTTTAGCAGGGATATCACTAATACAAATGAACAATGGGAAAACTTTAAAGCTATTCTAAGGCAAAAAAGAAACATGTAAATCCCTAGTGTCAAAAGAAGGGGAGATAAGGTTTTGTTTTATTAAGTGGCTAGCTCATGAACTTAGATTTAAACCAAAATGTTTTTAGTTATTAAATGAAAAATCCTAGGCGAACAATGATAGACACTGGACCCCTTTAAGCTTCCCTTAGGCCTTTCAATGCATTCATTAGAGCAGCCAGAAGATTAGTTGAAAGAAGATTTTAGATAACTTAGTAAGAGCAGCATCTTTGAGTTATGTTGGTTGTAACAAACACGTCTATTGAAGGACGTTGCACAGTAAACTAGTGGACTTCTAAAAAAAAAAGGCAGAGATTTTAAATAGTTACTTCGCATCAGTCTAGTAGGTGATGCTCAATTGCTGTTAATATAATGTGCTGTTAGCACTAACACAATAATGTCAAAGTAGATGCAGATAAAATCTATGATAAGATAAGGGCTCTTATCTAATTGGGCTACTACATTTTTTTCAGCATTCACCTCTGGGTGCTAACGGAGAATAAAGATGTGTTGTTTATATCGGGTTATGTATATGATTTATATGTATTTAAGTCTCACTAAAGATGGGAATTATTCCCATGGATAGAAGGAGGTTAATGTACCAATATTTTAAAACGACAGCAAGTCAGAATTGGGCAGCTGGGAACCTTATCTTCAGTTCTTGGATAGTTATTAGAGGGGATCATTAGAGTTATTCTGTATGACCACCTGGACAGAGTAGGTGTTATTTGAGGCTTGCCTTCCTGAAAATGAAGTCACATCCTACCAACCTGATGACATTTTTTGAAGAGGTAACTAGTTTGGTGAATAGAGCTCTTAATCATGTATTTAGATTTTTAGAAAACTTTTCACAAGGTACTCCACAACAAGTTACTTCACAAGATAGAAAGTCCTGTGGGATAGGAGGGAAGATCCTGGATTGATTGAACACAAAGTAAGTATTAATGCGTAAGTGCTGCTTGGTAGCACTGTTGACAACACCCTCCGTCACATTGCTGATGATTGAGAGTAGACAAATGGGGAGGTAATTGGCAGGATTGGATTTGCCTTGCTTTTTGTGGGAGGATAAACATGGTTAATTTTCTACTTCGTCAGTTGGATGGCAGTGTTGTAGCTGTACTGGAACAGCTTAGCTAGAGGTATGTGTAGTTCTGGAGCCCAAGTCTTCAGCATCACAGCTAAAATGTGGATCTGGAGTTACGTGTAGACCAGACCAGGCAAGGATGGCAGGCTTCTTCCCCTAAAGGAAATTATTGAATTAGATGAATTTTATGAAAATCTGGTAGTTTCATAGCTTCTTTTTCCAAATTGATTTAACTAACAGAATATAAATTCTCCAGCTACCATGGGAGGATTTGTCCAAGACTATGAGTAACTAGTCCAGTAACAAACCCACAAAGCTATTTCCCTATATGGACCAACTATGTGGATAAGTTAGGGAAAACTTTTTAATTTAATGCATTTAAAGAAATATCAAATTAGGTTACGTATTAGGCTTTTCTTTGCTTAGCACTCATGCTAATGGCCTCTCTTAACCTGGCACAGTTGAACATGCGTTCAGCAGCAGGAAGGAACACCCCAGCATTATTTAAAGGGATCATCAGCTATTCACAATTTAGTTGCTAATTGATTTTTGATGGTTCCTGTAATTGTGAAAGTATTTTCTTTTTCTAGAGTTGTATTAAGTTGCTAATGTCTACAGAGAGTGGTGTGGCACATGCTGAAAAACTTTGTCCTGACTTCGAAGATTATGCATAAACCACTTGCTCTTAGACATGGATGCTGGAGTATGCATATCCCTTGGACTATAGTGTGACAGCAAGACAATATGCTGAAAGTGAGAGAATAACAACCAGAGTTTTCTGACAGTGATCTCCACCTGAATCTGAGAGAATGGAAGATATCTCTGCTTCACTAAAGATATCCTTGCTGAAATCTGCCACTTGCTGCAGCCCCAACCGCAGCCTCAGGGAATGGCAAGGATGACATTGCCAGTGGCTGTGAAGATGACTGTAGCAATGAAATTTTATGCAGCTGGTTCCTTCCTGAGTAGAGCAGGCAATATCACAGTTTATCATCCACTGTTGCATTGATTAGGTCACTGTGCCTCAATGCAAAGATCTGAATACATTTCATTCTTTCCTGCCGGAGAGAAAAAGGCAGACTGAGCTTGCAGCTTTGTGAGGTTTACAGATTTCCCCATGGTCCAGGGTACCATTGACTGCTTATTGTATTGCAGGTACTGCATGTCAACTGAGATGCAGTTCAACGAAGAGGAATTCCACACTTGCATCACCCAGTTGATATGTGATTAGTATGCAAGTCATTGCCCAGTATTGTGGCAGTAGACATGCTGCTTTCATTCTGTGACCGTTTGCTGTGCCATCTGCTTTTGAGCCACCATGAAAAACCAAAAGTTGGCTACTAGGTGACTAGAGCCATCCTTTGACAACATGGCCCAGGACTCTGGTGCACAACCCATGCAAAGATGGCAGCATGCATAAAATGAAAGCAATGCTGCCACACAAATTTTGATACAGTAGACTGTTGGGAACCTTGCAAGCTTATGCTGCATGGACCAATCAGGGGAAGACCATAAGACATAGGAGCAGAAGTAGGCCATTCGTTCAATCAAGTCTGCTCCGCCATTCAGTGAGATCATGGCTGATCTGATACCATCAGCTGCAGTTTCCTGCCTTTTCCCCATAACCCTTGATTCCCTTACTGATTAATAATCCGTCTGTCTGAGCCTTGAATATATGTAACGAGCAGTCTCTACAGCCCTCTGCAGTAAAGAATTCCAAAGATTGACTACCTTCTGAGAGATGAAATTCCTTCTCATCTCTGTTTTAAATGGGCACCCCATTACTCTGAGATTATGCCCTCTGGCCCTAGACTCTCCCACGAGGGAAAATAACCTTTCAGCATCTACCCTGTCAAGCCCCCTAAGAATCTTATATGTTTCAAAAAGGTAGCCTTTCAGTCTTCTAAACTCCAATAGTGCAGGCCCAACCCATTCAATCTCTCATAAGAAAATCCCTCCATACCCAGGATCAATCTAGTGAACTTTCTCTGGACTGTCATCAGTGCCAGTATATCTTTCCTTATATAAGAGGACCAAAATTGTTCACAGTAATCTAGGTGTGGTCTAACTCGTGCCTTGTATAGTTTTAACAAGACTTCCCTATTTTTATACTCCATTCCCTTTGAAATAAAGGCCAACACTCCATTTGCCTTCCCTATTTCCTGTTGAACTTGTATGTTAGCTTTTTGGGATTCATGCACAAGGACTCCCAAATCCCTCTGTGCTGCAGCCTTTCTCCATTTAAATAATTTTCAGCTCCTCTATCCTTCCAGCCAAAGTGCATAACCCCACATTTTCCCACATTATACTCCATCTGTCAAGTTTTCGCCCACTCATTTAACCTGTCTATATACCTCTGTAGATTCTGTGTGTCATCCTCACCACTTGCCTTCCCACCTATTTTTGTGTCATCCACAAACTTGGTGACAGTACATTCAACTCCCTCATCTAAGTCATTAATGTATATTGTAAATTATTGAGGTCCCATACTGGTCCCTGTGGCACTGCACGAGTTACAGGCTGCCATCCTGAAAACGCCTCCTTATCCCAACTCTCTGTCTTCTATTAGTTAGCCATTCCTCTATTCCTGCTAATATACTGCCCCCAACACGATAGGCTCTTATTAAGTCGCCTTATATCTGGTACCTTATCGAATGCCTTTTGGAAATCCAAATATATTACATGTACTGGTTCCCCTTTATCCTGTTTGTTAACTCGTCAAAGAATTCTGATAAACTTGTTAAGCATGATTTCCCCTTTATGAAGCCATGCTGACTGTGCTTGATTAGATTATGTATTTCTAAATGCTCTGCTATTACATCCTTTACAATAGGCTCCAACATTTTCCCAATGACGGATGCTAAGCTAACTGGCCTATAGTTACCTATTTTTTGACTCCCTTTTTGAGTAAGGGTCTTACATTGACCATTCTCCAATCCTCTGGGACTTTTCCAGAATCTAAGGATTCTTGGAAGATTACTACCAGTGCATCCACTATCTCTGTAGCTACTTCCATTAATATCTTAGGATGCAACCCATTAGGCTCAGGTGACTTATTGGCCTTTAGCCCCATTATTACCCTAGCACTTTTTCCCTAGTGATAGTTATTGTATTTATTTTCACACCCCCTCCCCGCCCCTTGATTATGTAGTATTTTTGGAATGCTATGAGTATCTTCTACCATGAAGACTGAAGTATAGTAATTATTCAACTCCTCTGCCATTTCCTGGTTCCCCATTATTATTTTCCAAGCTACATTCTCTAAGGAGCCTATGTTCACTTTGGCCTCTCTCTTCCTGTTTATACATTTAAAGAAGCTCTTACTGTCCATTTTTATATTGTTTGTTATTTTCCTTTCAAAGTTTATTTTCTCCCTCTATTTTCTTAGTCATCTTTGTTGAGTATTAAAACTTTCCCAATCCTCCGGCTTACTACTAATCTTTGCCACATTGTTTGTTTTTTCTTTCAATTTGATACTGCCCTTAACTTCCTTGGTTAACCATAGCTGGTTTATCCCCTTCCTTGAATTCTTCTTCCTCACCTGGGATATATCTTTGTTGAGAGTCCTGAACTATTTTCTTAAAACTCTGCCATTGTTCATTAACCGTCTTTTCTGCTAAACTCCTTTCCCAGTCCACTCCAGCCAACTCTGCCCTCATTCCATTATAATTACTCTTATTTAAGTTTAGCACAGTTGTTTCCAACCCAAGTTTCTCACTCTCAAACTGAACGCTGTATTTCACCATATAATGGTCACTGTTTTTAGGGATCCTTTACTGATATCATTTATTAAACCTGCCTCATTACACATTACCATTTCCAAAATAGCCTAACCCCTGGTTGGATTCATGACATAATGTTTTAAGAAACTGTCCCAAATATACTCTGTGAATTTTTGCTTGTTTCTCCTCTGCCAACTTTATTTTCCCAATCTACATGAATATTAAAGCCACCCATTATTAATATACTGCCATTTTTACACACCTCCATTATTTCCTGATTTATCCTCTGTCCTACAGCATAGCTATGGTTAGGGGGCCTATAGACAACTCCCACCCGTGTCTTCTTCCCCTTGTTATTTCTCACCTCCATCTATATGGATTCTACACCTTCCGGTTCAAGATCCTTTCTTGCTATCATACTTATTCCATTTTGTACTAATAAAGCTACCTCACTACTCTTTCCTTCCTGCCTGCCCCTTTGAAAAGTCTCTGTCCCCTGAATATTTAGTTCCCAGCTTTGATCTCCTTGTACTCACACCCCTGTAATGACTAGAAGATCATACCCATTAACTTCTATTTGTGCCATTAATTCATTTATTTTGTTCCGAATACTACATGCATTTAAGTAAAGAGCCATTAATTTTGCCTTTTTACCATTTTTTCCCCTTTATGTTTGTACACACTATCCCTTCCTGTCACACTCTGGGTATCATTACCTAAATAGCTGCCATATGCTTTTGCTTTGTAAGCCTACGTAAACCCTCCCCCTATTTAGTTTGAAGCCCTCTCTACAGCCCTAGTTATTCGATTCGCTAGGTTCAAGTGAAACCCGCCCCACTGGAGCCCTACAATGCTCAGCAGAGTGGGCGCAAAGGTTTGTGGTGGTCTTATATAATCTGCAGAACCTTGTCACCATGCCCTTGCCACCAGCTATATGTTGACCAGCCGAGGAAATGCAGTAGGATGAAGGGAGGATGCAACCAATACAACCCCGTCTGGTCAAGCTTTGTCTGATTGGCAATTCTGACAGAGAGTAACAACCCTAATTTCTCTATCATCAACTGTCACACACCTTATCTTCCATTTACTACTGATGATCATCCTTTTTTTCATTTACGAATGTGGGCATCGCTGACTAGGCCAGCATTTATTGCCCCATCCCATTGCCTGTTCAGAGGGCACTTAAGAGTCAACCACATTGCTGGGTTTGGAGTCACATCTAGGCCAGACCAGGTAAGGAAGTAGATGTTTTTTTTCCCCCAAGATTTTTATTGAATTCAAATTCCACTATGATGGTGGCTTTCGAACCTGGGTCCCCAGAACATTACACTGGGTCTCTGGATTACTAGCCTAGCGACAATCACTACGCCATCACCTCCCTGTGATGGGGAGGGAGTTCCAGGATTTTGACCCAGCCACAGTGAAGGATCAGCGATATATTTTCAAGGATGGTGAGTGGCTTGGAGGGGAACTTCCAGGTGATGGTGTTCCCATATGTCTGCTGCCTTTGTCCTTCTAAATGGTAGTGGCTGTGGGTTTGAAAGATGCTGGTGAATCCTGAAATACATCTTGTAGATGGTACACACTGCTGCCACTGTGTGTCAGTAGTGGAGGGAGTGAATGTTTGTGGATGGGGTGCTAACCAAGTGGGCTGTTTAGTCCTGGATGGTGTCAAGCTTCTTGAGTGTAGTTGGAACTGCACTCATTCAGGCAATTGGAGAGTATTGTATCTTACTCCTGAGCTGTGTCTTGTAGATGGTGGCAAGTCAGAGGGTGAGTTACTTGCCACAGGATTCCTAATCTCTGACCTGATCTTGTAGCTACAGTATATATTTGGCTAGTCCAGTTCAGTTTCCGGTCAATGGTAAACTCCAGGATGTTGCTAGTGGGGGATTCAGCAATGGTAGTGCCATTAAATGTCAGGGGGCAGTGGGAGAATCTAATTCTCCTTTGTTGGAGAGGGTCATTGCCTGACACTTGTGTGGCTTGCATGTTACTTGCCACTTGTCATCCCAAGACTGGATATTATCCAGTTCTTGCTGCATTTGGACCTGAAGGGCTTCAGCAAATGAGGGGCCATGAACGGTGCTGGATATTGTTAAATCATCAGTGAATAACCCCATTTCTGATCTTATGATGGAAGGAAGGTCATTGATGAAGGTTGGGTCTAGGGCACAATGATGATTGACCAATAACCACAACCATTTTCCTTTGTGCAAGGTATCAATCCAACCAGCAGAGTTTTCCCCCGATCCCCATTGACTCCAGTTTTGCTAGGGTGTCTTGATGCCTCAGTTGGTCAAATGCTACCTTGATGTCAAGGACAGTCACTTTCACCTCACCTCATAGCATATGTTTGGCCACAATGCAAAAACAAAAGTCACAACAAAATAAACCAACCAAAACCAAACCAAATCTATGAATCAACAATACCATATTACATTCAAAAGTCAACCCATCACCCTTGTGCATTTCCTTAGTGCCTGTTTTCTATGTGCCTTTTGCCTGTCCTAATGCACCCGATAGTGAAACTCCAGTGGATGCAGCACGGCTGATGAAAGGATCCTGTTGTGTATACATTGCTGGGCTGCTGTCAAACCCTGCAAGCCCTTTTGAACACTGATATTTGCAACCATGATATGTCAAGTTCAATTTGTGTGAGATTACAAGGCACCTGGTTGAGATTGCATGACTTTAGTCTGAGCTTCCATTCGACATTGATGGTTGGCTGCTGCTTGTACTGCAATAGCTGAGACACCAGCCATTAAATGCTGCCTCATGGTTGGGTCATTGCTGCAGGAGTTTCTCAGGATAGCACCCAGGACAAAGTAGCCTGCTTGATTGGCACAGTTGAACGTGTGCCACCTTAAACATTCACCACCTTAAAGATTCACTCACTGCACTCCCAGCCAGCAGTGTGTACAATCTACAAGATGCACTGCACCAACTCACCAAAGCTCCTTCAGCATCTTCCAAAGCAACAGCGTCTGCCACTTACAAGGACAAGGGCAGCAGATACATGGAAACAATACCACCTGCAAGTTCCTCTTCAAGTCACAAGCCATCCTGACTTGAAAATATATCACCATTCCTTCACTGTCCCTGGGTCAAAGTCCTAGAACTCTCTTCCTAATAGTACTGTGGCTATCCCTGCAGCACATGGATTTCAGCGGTTAAAGAAGGCAGCTCACCTCCACCCTCTTGAAGGAAATTAGGGATGGTGTTATGATTGATGTAGCTGATACAGCTGAGGTATTTAAAAATTCCAGAGGGAAACTTTAAACAACTGTCATGACCTATAATTTTAAGTGTTATGTTTGAGATGTGACTATAATTCAGGAATCAGACTACCAGTTCTCGAGGTTTTACATTAAACGAAGTTAAATATTTTATTAATTTACATAGGTTAAAATATATATACACATGGCTACAAATTACTATCATAACTTGTAACAAATTCCCAAACTAATCTCCATTAAGGGACAGCAACCCTTAGACTTAACCAGACAAAACATTTTCACCTTACGAATTCAAAATGAGATCTTTTCCACTTTGGCCCCTGTGGAGACAGTTGGCAGCTTACAGCTGCCATTTAATCTCACATTGCCTCTGCTGTGCACACCTGAAAACTACAGAAGTTACACCCACCACTGCCCATTGAATGTAAATTCTTATTGCATCACCAGCCTCTTCTAACAATAAAGCCCCTTTCATAGTACCAATTTTATTAGTAATATAAACATATTGCTTGGTATCTGCTAGATAGGTGTCAATTTTCACCCCACTTTTTGAAAGCTCTATTCAAAAAATGCAAATACTCGCTATCTCTCTTACATAGCAAAACTAGTACACATCAAAGCACCCAGACTAGCTGGCTTTAATCCAATTAAGACCCACCCACCGACCAAATCTCTATTTTAAAAGAAAAATATTTTCCAATAATATATAAATTAGTAGCTTCATGACAGATGGGCACAAATGCTGACCTTACCTGTGACACTCACATCCCAAGAACGAATATATAAGGTGGTAATGGATTTGGCTACAACTTGCACATTGGAAAGGATGGGGCCAAGTTCAATGCAAAGCTGGGTGTCAGGTTGGTGCCGAACTTCATGCTGCTTGATGTTGACCTCCAACTTTCTGTCAGGCTTGTTAATACAACAGGCATTTAATTGCACATATCCATCAGCATTAGTCCTCATCTAAGTCTTCTGCAGCAGAACCTGTGCGTGACATCGCTGTTTGGTACTATTCTTGTCCCTGTCCTGGCTGCAGGCCACTTGTGCCTGGTGTCTCATTATATGCAGACCCCACTTCTAAGCTATCCTGTAAAATATCTGAGCTGCTGGATGATAGTTTGAGAACAAGTGATGATGTTTCTTCTTCACTGTCTTCCTGTTTTTCCAACTCTACTCTTCCACCACTCCTTGGCCATGTTGCAGTTCTTGGCTATGTGACAGGAAAAAAGGCACAGGGATAGCACTATGAGGGGAAGGGGGGAAACCAAGAGGTGTTTGCTTATGACATCAGCTTGTAAATCAGAAGAAACTGTAGGATTGGTGGGGGGGGGGGCGGTGGTAGTGGGGAAGTGGGGAAGTAGGATAGTAGGATAAGAGAAGGAGGATTACGTATGAGGATACTGTCATTTTCAAATGTCCTCAGCCATGGGTTGTTTCAATGACAGCAACACTGTCTCCTCCACCAGGGTAAGGTTGTGCAGCTGTGACTGTCCCCCACCATTTAGGTGCTGCTACCTCTGATTATACACCACATTGCCCTGTAAGAATAGGGGAGTGTTTCAGTGAGCGATGTAATCTGTTTGCATCATGTGGCTGTTATGGTTGAATAGCCAACAAGCTGTGTAATATCAGTTTGTGATGTAGTAGTTCTAAGTGTGAGGGGGAGGTGAAGATATGAATATGAGATATGAATTGTGATTGATAGAGATTGCTGGTGATGGAGGTGTACTGCATTGAGCCATGTGTGAGGCCAATGATGCATTTAGTGGTAACTGCTTTTGTGAGGCCTTTGAACTTCTGTGGCACCACATCCAGGTCCTCAGGCCCAGAATCCTGGCATTGACCTCCAAAGCTATCTGCTCCCATTGTTTTTTGAGATTGTCTAGAGTATCTTCTGCCCCCATGGATTGAGGACCACTTCTCCACGTCCTGCATTAATGTGACATCATAAAATCTTGGAGGTTCTTCCATTGTTGAGCATTCGCCACATCATAAACACTTTGAGAATGACTTCCATCACCTGATCAAACCCAGGGTTCAAAATACACGGAGGCGGCGAGCGAATTAGCCCTCAAAAGCTCCCAAAAACCCAAGAAAATTCAAGAGTACCGAAGGCTGAGGCTGAGGGCCCAGGATCGGAGGAGAAAATTTATCTTAAAAAAAACATTGAAAGTACCTTTTGTGCACAAATTCTTCAATCAGCAGGTAAAATGTCCTTAATTTATAGTTCTCATTCCACACTTCCTCATTCAGTCCATCGTTCTTCTTGACCTCCTGTATGCACCGTCCCTTGTGGGAGAATCTAGAACTAGGGATCACTGTTTAAAACTAAGGGGTCACTCATTTAAGACAGAGATGAGGAGAATTTTTTCTCTGAGGGTTGAGTTTTTTTGGAACTCTCTTCCTCAAAAGGCAGTGGAAGCAGAGTATTTAAATATTTTTGAGGCAGAGCTGGATAAATTCTTGATTCACAAGGGGGTGAAAGGTTATCAGGGATTGGCAGAAATGTGGGGTTGAGGTTACATTCAGATCAGCCATGATTTTATTGAATGGTGGAGCAGGCTCACGGGGTCGAGTGGCCTACTGCTCCTAACTTGTATGGTCGCTTGTCCCTGACTCCCTGGCCTGCTTTTCTCAGGGGCCCTGGGGCCCGGCTGGACCATGACTCATTCTGCACTGGGCTAATGGCACTCGCAGTAAGAAAGGAGGCTTCACCTCCTCCTGGATCTGGACTTGAACCCCTGCTCTCACTCCCATTGGGAGTAACACATGGCAGGATTTTCTGAGCTCTGCAGCAATTTCCCCCATTTCTATTTTAATTGCCTCTCAGCCCTAAGTCCCAAGCGAAGGAATTGACTATGGGAATGATTGCAACAGCTTTGCAAAGGGACCTAATCACCAGAAGCCCAGTAGTATGGTGTGCCTACAGCAACTTTACACCCCAGCAGAACTCTCACTTCCAATAAATGGAGCGTGCAATTTTTAATCTTAATAATAGTTGGAGCCAAGGTGAGCCAATTTTAAAAGAGATCCCCATTCTTTTACTGGTGCATTTCCAATGGGAACAAAATGCAAAAGCATAAAAGATTACACCACACAGGAAGCTGGATATTTTATTCTTGCTATTACGTTCAAATTATGGAACATGCCATTGCCCTTTTGCTACCTCAGATCAAGATCTGTAATGGTAGATCATGCTAACCTAGTTAAAAGATAAAGTGGAAGAAGGGCAACCTTCTGTGGATGGAAAAGTTATTGAGTGAAGCACCCCAGAAATTTATGCCAGAGCCTGATCTACACAAATAACCCGGATTGAGTATTAGTGCTTGTGAACTAAATTTAAAGATGGGGGAACAGAAGGAGTTAAAAAGGCCTTAAAGCCTTAGATAGTGATATTTAGATCTTAGTAAATAAAGTCCAATACAGTAACTTAAATTTATATAGCACCTTTAACATAATGAAATGTACCAAGGTGCTTCACAGGAACATTATAAAACAGACTATGACACCAAGCCATGTAGGGAGGTAATAGGTCAAATAATCAAAAGCTTGGTGAAAGAGGTAGGTTTTAATGAGCATCTTAAAGGAGGAAAGTGAGGTAGAGAAGTGGAGAAGTGTGGGGAGTGTATTCCAGAACTTGAGGCCCAGGGAACTGAAGGTATGGCCACCAGTGGTGGAGCAATGGAAATTGGGAATGCAGAGGAGGCCAGAATTAGATACCTTGGAGGGTTGCGGAGCTGGAGGATATTGCAGAGATAAGGAGGGGTGAGGCCATTAGAGGGACTTAAGAATATGGATAAGAATTTTAAAATCACAACATTGCTTGATTGGAAGCCAATGTAGGTCAGTAAGTACAGACATGATAGTGGAATGGAGCTTGCTGCGAGTTAAGACACGGGCAGTTTTGGATGACCTCAAGACTAAGGAGGGTTAAATGTGCAGCCAGGAGTGTGTCGGACTAGTGAAGTCTAGAAGTAATGAAGGCATAAATTTTGTAGCCAAAGATTTCGTTAGTCATTTTCAGTGGCTCTTAAGGATTCCTAATAATTATTATTAATTGTGTTGTCACCTTCCAAATCCATGCCCATCTTTCCCAGAACTCCATGTTAAACCACCTCTCCCCCACCCCCAGTTAGATTTCTGCACCTGCCACAGTACTGTTATCAAAGTCACAAATGACATCCTGTATGACTGTAACAAAGGCGAACCATCCTTCCTTGCCCTTCTTGACCTGTTTGCCACCTGTTGGCCTTGTTGACCAGGCCATCTCCCTCTGTCTTTCCACCGTTGTCCAGTCGGTGGGACTGCTCTCACCTGATTCCATTCATATCTATCTAATTGTAGCTAAAGAATCGCCTGAAATGGCTTCCTGATCCTGCACCATTACTTCTGGTGTCCCCCAGGGAACTATCTTTGACCTCTTCCTATTTCTCATCTGCATGCCGCCCCTTGGTGATATCATCCAAAAGCACAGCATCAGTTTCCACATGTACACTGATGACATCCAACTCTACCTCACCTACACTTCTCTCTGTTGTCTCTAAATTGTTAGCCTGCTTGTCCAAAGTCCAGTACTGAATGAGCACGACTTTCTTCCAATTAAATATTTGGAAGACAATTGTTCTCGTTCCCGATTACAAATCCATTCCTTCTACCTAGTCACCAGCTGTACCTTGAGTCATGTTTGATCTGAGATGTGCTTTCAAACACATATCTGTGCCATCATTAAGAATGCCTGTTTCCACTTCCATAATATCTCCTGATTCTGACCTTCCCTCAGCTCACCTGCTGTTGAAACCCTCATCCAAGACTTTGTTACCTATAGACTTGACCATTTAAATGAACTCATGGTTCGAAATGGGGTGCAGGAGCTGAGGGACCTGGTGGTATGTTTGCACAAAACATTGAAGGTGGCAGGAATAAGGCATATGGGCTCCTGGGCTCTATAATTGAAAGCATAGAGTACAAAAGCAAGGAACTTATGGTGAATCTTTGTAATACTGTTTTGGCCTCAAACGGAGTATTGCATCCAATTATGGATACCAGAATTGGACACAATAGAGGGGTGTGAAGGTATTGGAGAGGATGCAGAGAAGATTTATGAGAATAATAATATTGGTATTTTATTTAAGAAACATGTTCACAGCCTGAAGGCTGAATTGTAACTTACATTGAGACATTGAAAAAAATCATATATAGACTGAGCAATCAGGTTAAGAACATGCAAGCATGTAACTATCATGTAGTAACAAAAATAGACAAGCAAATTCAGCAAGTAACAGGGAAGTGGAGGACAGAATATTAAAAGAAGGATAATGCTGAATTAAAATTATTTTAAAATGGCAGAACAGTACACCATTCCTACATTACAGGCACTGAAGTACATATAAATGTCATCATTTATGTACTTAATTGAGGACCTGAACCAGAAAGGAATAGGGCTACAACAGCACCTTTCTGTCCTGCATCTTATGGGGTTGAATTTAGTCGAACTTCTGAGTCACCTTGATTGCTCTGAGTGTGGCGGGAGAAACCAGTTCAGAAATTGGGCAGATTGGGATTTTCCAAATGTAGTACAAATATTAATACTTTTTTATTGATTCCAGGGATTGAATACTTTTTTTTTTCTTTATTCTTTCATGGGATGTGGGTGTCACTGGGAAGGCCAACATTTGTTGTCCGTTCCTAATTGCCCTTGAACTGAGTGGCTTGCTAGACCATTTCAGAGGGCAGTTAAGTGTCAATCACAATTCTGTGGGCCTGGAGTCACAAGTAGGCCAGACCAGGTAAGGATGGCAAATTTCCTTCCCTAAAAGGAATTAGTGGACCAGATGGTTTTTACAACAATCAATATTAGTTGTCATGACCACATTACTGAGACTAGCTTTATATTCCAGATTTATTAATTGAATTTAAATTCCACCAGCTGTCATAGTGGGATTTGAACCCATGTCCCCAGAGCATTAGCCTGGATTTCTGGATAACCAGTCTTGTGACACTACTTCAATGCCACCATCTCCCCACAACTTTTGTTATGAAGGTAGATTGGAGAAGCTGGAGTTGTTCTCCTTGGAGATCGAGCAAAGGTTGAGAAGACATTTGATAAAGATAGTCAAAATCATGGGTCTGGGCAGGGTGGATAGAGGGGAACTGTTCCAATTGGTGGAACAATGACGGGGTTAGGTTCTGGAATGTACTGCCAGAGAGTGCATGGGTGCAAATTCAATCATGGATTTTAAAAAGGGAATTGGATGATTATCTGAAAAAGAAGACTTTTCACAGCTACAGCAAAAAGTTAGGGGAATGGGATTAACTGAGTTGCTCTCGCTGAGAACTGACCTGGACATGATGGGTTGATGACCTAAGTCTGTGTTGTTACCATTCAATGATATGGTCAGTCTACCATGTTCTACCCTCCATAAACTTCAGATCGTCCGAAATTCTGCTGCCATATCCTAATTCACACTAAGTACCTCAGATAGCTTGGTGTCAAACTTTAGCTTCTTAACACTCCTTGGAATGCTTTATTACCCTGTAGGATACATGTTGTTGTTATCATCCTGGGAGAGATATAAAAACCAACAAATAGATACAAAGAAAATTATGAGGTGCAAGAATGGCATATGGAAAATAACTTGCAAGGAAAGTCAAACCTAACAGCAAATGCTTTTATAATTTTTTTTCAAAGAAACAAAGAACTTGCATTTACATGGCAGGTTTCATGACCTCAGATCCTCCCACATTCCTAATAGCCAATGAAGTACTTTTAAAATAGTAATGTAGGAAAGGCGACAGCCAGTTTTCTCTCAGTAAGGTGCACAAACAGCAATGTCAAAGGTGTTTTTCAGCAATGTTAGTTAAGGGATGAAAATTGGCCATGAAATGTGGAAAATCTCCCCCATTTTTCTTTAAAATAGTGCCATGGATCTCCAATGTCTACCTGACAGGGCCTCAGTTTAACGACTTATCTGAAAGACATGTTGGGGGCTGCTGCCTTGCCAATTAGACCTTGGACCTGCAATTTAATGTTGATGGCAGGATGCATACTGTTTTGAGCTATTCCAAATGATCAGCCAGTATTGTAATGCCAGCTCTGGTGTCAATTTTGAAGTCAATTTTAATGCCTTTAACTTCCACAGTGACTGACCAAAAGTCTTGTTTATGATCCTTTACTTTTCCTAGGAACTCTAATCTCATTTCTTTTGTTATTTCCATTTCTTGAATTGTCTGTGCTTCATAGACATTCTCATGCGTTCTTCCTTTAATAATATTTTTAGATTTATAGAACTGCTTGAAGTGTCCAATCTTTCAGCGTTGGAAACACGTTGCTTCCCTTGCTGAGCAACCTTGCTTTCTGTGTTGCTTTTTATCGTTCGCAGTGTAAAGACCTCAAGATGGCTGCTATAGGGTTTCCCACCCTTTTGCCTGTTTTGAAGGGCTTTTGAGTGGATGCAGCTGCCACTCTTGGGCCTAACCAACCAACAAACTCATCCAAAGCCTCAGTTTCTTGATGGATCACAGCCTGATTTAGCTCCCTAAGTTTGGCCTGCCTAACATATTGAACCGCTTGATCAAGTGTTAGGTTGTCTTGTGCCTGTAAAAAATCTTACAGCTTTTTGCTGCAGATTCTGATGACAATGCGGTTGTGAATAAGCTCATCTTTCAACTCACTTTACCCGCAATAACTGGCTAGTCTATACAGATCTGAGAAACAATTCAACGGATTCCCCTGGCCTTTGAGACCTCTGATTGAATTGCGCTCACTCAATTACAATGTTCGGTTTTGTAGCTGAAAAATACATCAAACGCTTCTAAGGCAGTTTCGAAGTTGGCGGAGATCTCTTCTAGCCCCTGTCTCAGGAGGACATTGTCGGTGACATGCCCTACTGCATAGAGAAATAACCTGGTGATTCTGCTCTTTGGCAAGTAAACCTGACACTGCTAGATACCTTAGGAAGTGTTTTTTCCACAACTCCCAATGTGGACCTTTAAGGTTTTCGAACGGCTGCGGAAAGGGCAATGGCTGCTTGACTGGTGCTGACAACATTACCAATTCTCAGTGTGCATCTCATCAAGGTAAGTCTTCAGATACTTTCTTTGAAGAAGTCTTCCAATTTCTTACTGTGGTATTCTGTCAATGGCACCAAATCATTGTTAGATTGGTGTCACCACCATTGCCACCATGTTTTGTGGGTTATCTTATGGCCTAATCTATATTGGGAAGGTTTCCCTCTACTCACGAGTAACTTAGGCCTGACTCAGATAGATTACTTCAAAGCTACTTTATTTACACTACACATGATAAGCTGCTAGGTAAGTATATCTCTCATGCAGACTATTCCATATTCTCTACAGAGTCTCTAGCGCATGACTGCTAATGTCACTGTTACATCATAATACACATCACTATCTCATTGCCATAAATATTAACCCATTATCCTACAGGTACACCTTCCACCTGTTCAGTCAGCTTCATTCTCTAAAACTAAGTCGAGAATTGCTCCTTCTCTTGTTGGGATTGCTATGTTCTGTCTTAAAAGTTCTCCTGAATGAATTTTAAGAATTCTCCACCCACTATATCTTTTACACCAATTTTAACCCAGTTAATTATTAGGGTACTTGAAATCCCCCACTATTACTTATTGTTTCTGTATTTCTCAGAGATTTGCCTACATATTTTCTCTTCTACCTCTGTCTGGCTGGTTGGGGTCTATAGTACACTTCCAGCAATGTGATGGCCCTTTTTTTGTTCTTCAGTTAACCCATTAGGCCCAATTTGAGGATCCTTCTAGCACATCTCTCCACACAACTGTAATTGCTCCTTTGACTAATATTCTGATTTCCTCCTTTCTTACCCCCCTCTATCTCATCTGAAAATCCTGTGTTATAGACAGGAGAGAGAGGCAAGCCTGAACTCCTTTATTCTCTTACTGTCTATCCATAAGCAGAGATGTTTTTTGTTTTAAAAATACGCTGTAGTGCTTATTCCAAAAACCTTTGTATTGTCAATTTTTAAAGTAGCTCACAGCAAACACTCTTAGGTTTAAATTGGAAGTTTGGTTTACTCACATGTTCAAACCTTGCCTGGGGGATGATTACAACTCTTTCTCTCACACTCACACTCTCTCTCTCTCTCTCTCTCTCACACACACACACACATACATACACACATATATACAGTGAAGAGATAGGAAAGAAGGATTTTACAACTCTGAATAACTTAACAGTAAATAGAACCATGGAAATAGATATAAATTCACATGATTCCCGGAGTCCAGAAAGTTCAAATCCAGAGGGGGTTCCCTCATGGAGAAGTTCCAATTCAGGCGGGTTCCTGGCTGAAGGTTGAAGTACAGAATTGCTTTAAAGATGATGGTGGCATAGTGAGGTGAGATTGATATTCAGAGACTTGGTCTACTTGGCCGGTGGTGGCCAGTGGCTTCCAGGTAAGCAAGCTTCAATGAGGGTCAGAATTGTAGCAGGCTGCTTTGTCAGCCTGGAGTTCTGTTTTTTGATGTTTGCAAATTGGAGTTAAATCAGCAGACTGTTGTGTGAAGCTAGAAATGTAATATTAAAAAGCTGTCCAAAGGCTAGGAGCTTGAGTCATGTGATGCTGCCCATTAATGAGTTAATTGCATCTTCATAAGCAGTTTCTGTGCTTCTGGCCAAAATTCATTGTTCCCCTTAGGAGTGAGATGGTGGCTGTTAGCGCCTCTGCAAGTATAATGAGTTTTTATGTCTCTCCCTTTCTTATGGTCCAGGCTGGGCCATTATGAGCCACAATGTCTGCTATTCCTCTCGTTTATTCTGTGGATTATAGTGTGTTCTTACAATGAGGTGTGAGGTTCCACAAGGATGAGGATATGACTGTTTTGTCTTTGTAACAGCTGTTGGACATTTCCAGAAACTGTGGCCAATATAGTGAACCAAGTGACCTGTAGCAGCCATCTTTTGGTTCAGCAAAGTCCATTTTTAAATAAGCAAGAGAAAGGTTTGATTTACACATTTATGATCCAATTCATATCTTAGGGACATGCCACCTGTAACCAAGAATGTTGAGCTGCCTTTCCTGACCTTTCAGCCACATTTCAGTTATAGCTATGGTATCATATGCCTTCCTTACTTTCACTTAATAATTTTCTGGCTAACATTTCCAGCATTGGTTCTCTTAGTTCTGAATCTAAGCTTAGGTTCCCAACCCCAGCAAGCTAAGTTAAGGCCCCATCAACAGCATTAGCTGTTCCCATGGTTCTTTTTACTGTTAAGTTATTCATAATTGTAAGATCCTTCTATTCTATCCCTTTACTGTATACTCACGTGTGTGTGTATGTATGTGTGTGTGTGCGAGAGAGTAGTTGTGATCATCCCCCAGGCCGGGTTTGAACGTGTGAGTAAACTATACTTCCGATTTAATCCAAAGAGAGTTTGTTGCGAGTTACTTTAAAAATTGACTATGCAAACAAAAGGTTTTTGGAAATAAGCGCCATAGTCTCCCTATGATGATTTTCTTCTTGGCTCTGTTGAGGTGCAACCCATCTGCTTTCTACATGTATCATCCCCCCCAGAATAGGTCCCAATGCTCCAGGAATCTAAAACCCTCTCTCCTACACCATTTCTCCAGCCATGTATTCATCTGCTCTATCCTTCTATTTCTGTACTGATTTATGTGTGGCACTGGGATTAATCCACAGTTTATTATATTTGAGATCCTGCTTATCAATATCTTCCTGGTTCTTTAAAATCTTCCTGCAGGACCTAATATATTATTCCCAACCACAAGCCATTATCTTGTCTATTAACCTTTTATGTGTAACCTTATTGAATGCCATTTGGAAATCCAAGTATGCTACATCTACTGGTTCCCCTTTATCTACCTTACTTGTTACATGCTCAAAAAACTAATAAATTTGCTAAACATAATTTCCCTTACATAAAACCATTTTGACTTTGTCTGATCACGTTATTATTTTCTAAGTGCATTGCTAAGATTCCTTATAGAATCCAGCACTTTCCAACAATTGATGAGAGCTTAACTGTTCTTTAGTTTTGTTGGGCTGAATTTTCCCAGAATTGCACTAAGTGTAGTAGCAGGTGGATAAAATGGAGTCCTACTCACCAATGAAAATGGTGGGTTTTCATGGTGTATCTTCCTGAGCCCCCCTCATTACATATTCACTCCTGCGAAACAAGCCGTTTCATGGTGGGCGGGCTCTCATTCGCCTGCTTGCCATCACCCTGCTGTTGTATCATGTCAGCCGCCATCTTTAAAATGCGGCCACCATGTTTAAAAGGCAACCGCTAGCAAAGCGCTTATCACCACCAGCTCACCACCACTGCCTGGGAGACATGATCAGCGAAGACAAAAAGACTGCAGCATCCCACTTCAGCGACGGATCCCTCAAGTGACTGCTGGATGCCATGGAGGCCCGCCGGGATGTGCTCTACCCCAGCTCTGGCCTCAGAATGGATAGTAATGTCACCAACCCAGCGTGGGAGATGGTGGAAGTGGTGGCCAGCGCAAATGCCCTGCAGAGGAGGACAGCCACCCAGTGCCACAAAAGATGAATGATGATCTCCTTTCTGCCAGGGTATCACAGAATCACAGTGCAGAAGAGGCCCTTTGGCCCATTGAGTCTGCACCAACACGTGAGAAACACCTGACCTACCTTCCTAATCCCATTTACCAGTACTTGGACTGAATGTTATGAAGTGCCAAGTGCTCATCCAGGTATTTTTTAAAAGATGTGAGACAACTTGCCCCCACCACTGTCCCAGGTAGCGCATTCCAGACCATCATCACCCTCTGGGTAAAAAAGTTTTTCCTCACATCTCCCCTAAACGTCCTGCCCCTCAGCTTGAAATGATGCCCCCTTGTGACTGATCCTTCAACTAAGGGGAACAGCTGCTCCCTATCCACCCTGTCCATGCCCCTCATAATCTTGTACACCTCGATCAGATCGCCCCTCAGTCTTCTTTGCTCCAACAAAAAAAACCAAGTCTGTCCAGCCTCTCTTCATAACTTAAATGTTTCATCCCAAGCAACATCCTAGTGAATCTCCTCTGCACCCCCTCCAGTGCAATCACATCCTTCCTATAATGTGGCGACCAGAACTGCACACAGTACTCCAGCTGTGGCCTCACCAAGGTTCTATACAACTCCAACATGATCTCCCTACTTTTGTAATCTATGCCTCGACTGATAAAGGCAAGTGTCCCTTATGCCTTTTTCACCACCCCACTAACATGCCCCTCTGCCTTCAGAGATCTATGGACACACACACCAAGGTCCCTTTGTTCCTCAGAACTTCCTAGTACCATGCCATTCATTGTCAAATTACTCCTTCCAAAGTGTATCACCTCACACTTTTCAGGGTTAAATTCCATCTGCCACTTATCTGCCCATTTGACCATCCCATCTATATCTTCCTGTAGCCCAAGGCACTCAACCTCACTGTTAACCACCCAACCAATCTTTGTGTCATCCACAAACTTACTAATCCTACCCCCTACATAGTCATCTGTGTCATTTATATAAATGACAAATAATAGGGGACCCAGCACAGATCCCTGTGGTACGCCACTGGACACGGGCTTCCAGTCACTAAAGCATCCTACTGTCATTACTCTGTGTCTCCTACAACTAAGCCAATTTTGAATCCACCTTATCAAATTACCCTGTATCCCATGTGTATTTGCCTTCTTTATAAGTCTCCCATGTGAGACCTTGTCAAAGGCTTTGCTGAAATCCATATTAACCACGTCAACTGCACTATCCTCATCTACACACCTGGTCACCTCCTCAAAAAATTCAATCAAATTTGTTCGGCATGACCTCCCTCTGACAAAGCCATGCTGACTATCCTTGATTAAACCTCGCCTCTCCAAGTGGAGATAGATTCTCTCCTTCAGAAATTTCTCCAATAGTTTCGCTACCACTGACGTGAGACTCACTGGCCTGTAGTTCCCTGGCTTATCTCTACAATCCTTCTTAAATAGCGGAACCACATTAGATGTTCTCCAGTCCTCTGGCACCTCCCCTGTGGCCAGAGAGGAATTAAAAATTTGGGTGAGAGCCCCTGTGATCTCCTCCCTTGCCTCCTTAATTTAACAGGGTAAGTCACTCATTTTTAATCACTCCCAACTCTCACACCCTCAGGGCCCTTATTCACTGCCATTGCAAGGGACATCATCATTCACTCTTTCAGACACACCGTCATTGTCCTCATCCTGTCCATGGGATCACTCAGCACCCACACAGGCCAGGCATATTATCATCTAGCCCAGCAGGGGTCCTGATACACTCCCCATCTCTATCCACGCAGGACAAACTGGCTCACAACAGGAGGGAGAGGTCGCAGGCAGGTGGAGGGATGCTGGAATTCAAAGTTCTGACAGAATTCAAAAACAGAGCCATCCAGCTGGCTGGCAATGACTGGAACAGGTCCTGTGCTGATGGTGAGGTCGGAGCTGCTCTACCAGGTGAGGATCCAGCAGTGCAACATCCATCAGACAACCATGCTGTGAGTGATGTGTCCTCTTTCACAGGCCACTGCCATGCACGAATTATATCCCCTTGCTTTTGCAGGCACATCTGGGAAGCAGCCAACGGAGTTCACGACTCAGACCCTCCAATCAAGCTCCGAAAAAACCTCTGAAGAGGAATCTGAAGGCACCCTCCCTGAAGTCCCGTCACAGCGCTTACCTACATCCTCTGCCAGTGAGGAGAGACACAGACCTCGACAGGACCTAGCTTTAGAATAGCCTCAGGATCACAATCTGGTGATCGCACTTTCTGATCCACAGCAGGTGGAGGCAGGGACTTCCCAGGTCCCCAGCACTTGGAGGACTGCTGGAGGCCAGAACGTTGCTGAGTCCGAGTCAGATGACGAGTATCTGGACTCGGTCATGTCACAGTTGCTGGAGCAGCAAAAGCAAGCCAGGGAACAACAGAAAGGGATGTCTACTGCACTTCTCAGATTGCAAGGCACGATGGAGGAGTCTGTCTGTCTTCAGGCTGAGGTGATAGCACCGGCATTGCAATGCACTGATGTGAACACTGGCAGGATGACGGCTGCCATGGAGACATTGGCCCAGGACATCACTCCTGCACTGCTGTGCAGGCTTAACTCCATCGCTGATGCCATAGTTGGCCATAGAGAGGAGTGCTGGGCAGCTTGATCTCACTCCAGCTATCACTTCCACTTACGGAGTCAGCCAGGGACCCTCAGACACCCATAGAGAGGAGGATCAGCAGGTGCACGCTCTGGGGCCATCCACCTAGGTGACTCTGGGAGTAACCAGCCCACCTGATTCTACTCTTCCTGTGACCTCCACAGGTCCAGCTTCACAGGCGAGGAGGGTGCCTCTGCCACACAGCAGGACCCTGAAAGCAGGTCGGGGCTCGCCAAGCTTTAGCCCTCTAGAGGACGCCCGCAAAAGCCATCACAGACAGGGCATCACAGTCAGCAGGTTGTCTCCACCTCTGCTGTTAATGTCCAGGGAGCACCAAGACATAGCAGAAAGTTAGGGAGAATTAGTTGCACAGCCTGGGCATGGGTGTTAATCACTTGTACATAATGTTCACTATTGTCAATAAACTCCCAAGAAGTCCCTGCCTATGGCTCCTTGTTCTGATGAGCAGTGTTCTTGTCACTCAGATGTGAAAATTTTCTGCATAAGATAAACGGCAGGAGCCTCAGTCCAGGCCTCTTCCCTGTGCTCTGTGCAGCCTTCAGACCATAGTGATGTTCCAGCCTCACACTCCCTGGACACATTACTGATGCCTGCGCCTTGACAGTGCTGCTCATTGCTGCTGGAATGTAGTGGGCAGGCGCCACAGAGTTCTCTCATACTCTCTGTGTGCTTTCAGCGCTTTTAAGGTGGGGCTGGTCCCCATCACACCAGCATCTGTGACCAGTGATGCTGTGCGCCAGCTCCTGAAGGGCTGAGGTGCTGAAGGCGGACACAGCATCTGACGTGTCTGAAGTTTCATGGCTGCGTCTCTGAGATGATCTTGATCATGGAGCGCAAGCGAGCTGTCCTTAGCCAGACAGGAGTCAGACATTCTCAGAGGCTATGTGAGGATCTATGGAGTGTCTTCACTGCATGTTGTCATCATCCTCCTGCGCTCGAGTGACTATTAGGGCCTCCACTGCATCTCCATGACAGGAGCATCCTGACAGAGGGTATTGGCGCTGAGATGAGCCAGGCTGGAGTCAAACGTTCACAACTGCGATGTGATTATCCACGGGGACACCTCACTGCATGTTGTCATCATCCTCCATGAATTTGGCAGCTATGAGGGCCTCCCGAGTGCGAGAGCCTCATCTCCGTTGTCATCACCGCCAAGGATCCCCTCATCCTCATCCCTGCCAGCATCCTTATCGGAGGAGACATGCAGTTCCTCCCTCTCCTCCTCCGTCAGCTCCGCACCCCGTTGCAGCACCAGGTTGTAAAGGGTGCAGCAGACCCTCTGTGGACTGTATTGCAGGGCTCCACCAGACCGGCCCAGGCACCAAATCTTCAGCATCCCGATGGTCTGCTCCACCAAGTTGCAAACTGCAGCATGAGCCTCATTATAGCGTTACTCTGCTGCAGTCTGAGACTGCCGCACGGGTGCCATCAGCCATGGCCTCTACTGGTAGCCCTTGTGCCCGAGGAGCCAATCCTGCAGCCTCTGTGGACCCTGGAAACCTGTAGAGATCTGTGAATGACTTGGGATGTAGGCGTCGTGCACTATCCCTGGAAACCGTGCACACATCTGCAGGATGCTTTTCTGGTGGTCGCACACCAGCTGCACGTTCAGTGAGTGGAAGCCCTTGCGGCTGATGAGCTCCACTGAGTGCAGCAATGGAGACCTGAGCACCACATGAGTGCAGTCAATCACACCCTGCACCTGTGAGAATCCCAAGATCAGGGCGAATCCATTGGCCCTTGCATCCTGTATGTCCCAGTCCTCGGGAAATACAAAGTTGTGTGCCATGGAAAAGATGGCATCTGTCACCTCATGGGTGCATTTGTGGCTGGTGGATTTTGAAATCCCACAGAGGTCATCTGTGGAGCCCTGAAAGGAGCCAATGGCATGGAAATTGAGCGCCGTGGTCGCTTTCACAGCCACTGGCAGTGGATGCACTCCATATCCCCTTGGCGACAGGTCCTGCAGTAAGAGGCAGATGTGAGCCACCAGGTCCGTCAATACATGCAGTCATCGGTGACACTGGTTCTCAGTCATCTGCAGGAATGGCAGGTGGTGTCTACAGACCCTGGGTGTTGCTAGGCACTGACCAGCCACAGCTCACTGTCGCTCCTGGGCAGCGTGTACGGGAGCCCCTGCTGCCCCTTCTTCATGAGGTTGCTGTCCCTGCCAGGTGCTCCGTCTTCTATGGTCTCTGTAGGCCGTCAGGCATACAGCTAAGTCACCAGGATCCATGATCCTGACGTAGTCCTCCTGCAGCATGAAAGAGAGAGAGATGTGGTTATCACACTGTCCTTAGCACCTTTCCTGGTCCTGTGTGACTGCCCCTTAATGTTTCCTAGAGAGTGCTGGCCACCCCTCGGATGGCCAGAGATGAGTGCGCTGCATGGCTGCCCTGTCAACCTGTGATATGGGGGATACTGGTCCAAACCAGGACACTGAGGATTGCAAGGGGCTGTGAGCACCTCCAGCAGTGACTGCTACATGGCCAGCGTTGGCGAGTAGATTGTACAACATGTTCAGTCCAACTGCTCCACGGTCCAATAAAGTGGTGGCAGACTCGAAGTCTGTGCCGGGGGTGGGGGGGCAGGGGGGAGGGGCGCCGGGGTAAGATACGTAACGCTTGGTTGCTCTTTGGTGCCTCCGCATTGCTTGCATGGGCGGGCAAGCTAGAAGCCTGACCTCAATCATATCACTGTAGCTGCGCCTGATCTGTCTTAGTTGCAGAGTCATGGTCAGTTTCTACAGATACCCCTAATGCGTGGCTACTTCCCTCACATACCCTGCCCCCCCACCTGCGCGGAATGCAGTGCCAGGGCAGCATTTGCACCCCCCCTGCCTCAGCAATCGCCTCTGAGACTGGCCATCACTTACTCCTGGGCACACCCACCCCTCAGCAGTCACCTGCAGGGCCAGGCATCAATTTCCTCTGCCCCTGGGTGCCCCTGAGACCTGTAAACAATGGACAAGCTGTGGAGAATGCTACTGCTCACTCACCTCAGTTCCCCCAAACTAAGGCTGCCAAGTGAACGTTGCCTGTGTGCTGTTGTGAAGCATGTCGGCGTTCTTTCCTGCTAACCTGCCAGATGATACGGTGGGGTTCCAGGAGCCTGATGGGATGGCCTTTTAATTATATGCTGATGTGTTACAATTAGCTCCCCGCCAACTGATGGCAGGAAACGCTGCCCTCCGTTGGTGGGCTGAGCGGAAGATCATGACCTGCCTTCGTGCTGTCATGAGGTGGGTCCCATCATATTTTCCGTGCATGCCACCCATCAAGCCCGCTGCTAGCGGGCTCGGAAATTTCCACCCCTTGTTTTCTCTCTTCCTCCTTTCTTGAATAGTGGTGTCACATTTGCTAACTCCCAATCTGCTGGGACTGTTCCAGAATCTAGGGAATTTTGGATAATCATAACCAGCGCATCCACTATCTCTGCAGCTATCTCTTTTAGAACCCTAAGATATAGGCAACCAGGTCCTGGGTATTTGTCGGATTTTACTCTCTCAAGTTTCCCCAGTGCCTTTTCTCTGCTGATATGAATTTCCTTAATTTCCTCACTTTTTAGCACCTAGGTTACTATGTCTGGTATGTAACATGTGCCTTCTACTGTGAACAGACTCAAAATTTTGTTCAACATCTTTGCCATTTTCTCATTCCCCATAATAATTTCTCCTATCTCTGCTTTGAGGGGATCGACATTTACTTTAGCTGCTCTCTTCCTTTTTAAATAATTGTACGAGCTCTTAGAAATTGTTTTTACATTCCTGGCTAGTTCACTCTCATACTCTATTTTCCCCTTTTTATAAACTTTTTGATGGCTCTTTGCTGGTTTCTAAAACATTCCCAAACCTCAGCTATTCCTTGCAACATTACAAGCCTCTCTTTTTAATCTAATTCTGTTCTTGACTTCCTGAATAAACCACAGATGGATCTTTCTTGCTGAATCCTTGTTTTTCATTGGAATGTATTTTTGTTCAACATTTGAATTGTTTCTTTGAATGTTTCCCATCGTTTATTTATGACCATAACTTTTAATCTATTTACTCCACCAACTTTAGCTAGTTGTCCACTCATACCAATGTAATTAGCTGTGTTTAAGTTTCTTGTTTGTGATTGGAGTATGCTGCTTTGGAGAATTGGGTGTCAATAATATTAATAGATGGAGAAAATGTAATTAACTAGAGGAGTAAGTTACATTGATGAGCTGGTTGCTAGCTGGCTGTTGGTGCCAGACAGGGAGGTTTAAGATTGCAATGCAGCACATTGCAAAATTCAGTTATCATTGGGTATGTCAATATGTACACTGCAGGACTTTTGGAATGAAAACATGTCAAGTTTAGAAATAATACATTGCAGTAAGCCATGGACATTGAATTCAGTTGTTTAATAAAAATAAAATACAATATTTGATAGAGGTATTTAAAATTATGAGGGGTCCGGACAGAGGAGATAGGGTGAAGCTGTTCCATTGGTGCAAGGTTTGAGAATCAGAGGACACTGGTTTAAGCTGATTGGCAAAAGAGGCAAAGAGGACATGAGACTTTTTCACACAGTGATTGGTTAGGATTCGAATGCTGTACCTTGTTTGTGGTGGAAGCGGGTTGAATCATGACTTTCAAAAATGAATTGGATCATTACTTGAGGAGCAAATAAATTGCAGGGCTATATGGAAAAAGTGGGAGAGTGGCAATAGGTGAATTGTGCTTGAAGAGAACCAGCACAGACAAGATAGGTTGAATGGCCTCCTGTGCAGTAACCATTATATGATTCTAAAAGTGTGAGCACCGCACTGAACTAATACATCAAAAACAATTTGTGTTTATATAGTGTCTTTAAAGTAGTAAAACATCCAAAGCTTCTTAACATGCGTGTTGTCAATAAAATATTTTGACTGAGTCATGAAAAGGGATATCAGAACATTTGACTGCTAACTTGGTCAAAAAGGAGTATATTAAAGGAGGAGATAGGGTTAGGGAGGCAGAGCTTTAGGGAGAGATATGTTATAACCAATGTTTGCTTTTCCTGTTATTTTTTAATTATAAATATTTTAAGTATACAAAATTAACTGAATGACAGGAAACAGAGAGTAGTGGTTAATGGATGTTTTTCGGGCCTTAGGAAGGTTTGTAGTGGAGTTCCCCAGGGGTCAGTGATGGGACCTTTGCTTTTCATGATATATATTAGTGACCTAGACCTTGGTGTATAGGTGGCATAATTTCAAAATTTGCAGATGATATGAAACTTGGAGGCATTATAAACTGTGAGGAGGGTAATATAGAATTTCAAAAGGACATAGACAAGTTGATGGAATGGGTGAACAGGTGGCAGATGAAGTTCAATGCGTAGAAATGTGAAGTAATTCATTTTGCTAGCAAGACCTTGGGCAGACAATGTAAAATAAAGGGTACAACTCTAAAGTGGTTGCAGGAGCAGAGACATCTGGGTGGATATGTGCATAAGTCATTAAAGATGGCAGGACAGGTGTAACCAGACAGGTGTAAAGTGCAGCTAATAAAACATACGGTGTCCTAAGCTTTATTGATAGGGGCATAGAGTACAAGAACAAGCAAGTTATGTTGAACTTGTATAAGACACTAGTTCAGCCCCAGCTGGAGTAATACATCCAGTTCTGGGCACTGCACTTTAGGAAGGATGTGAAGGCATTAGCGACAGTGCAGAAAAGATTCACGATAATGGTTCCAGGGATGAAGAACTTCAGTTACGAAGATAGGTTGGAGTAGTTAGGACTGTTTTCCTTGGAGAAGAGAAAGCTGAGAGGAGATCTGATAGCGGTATTCAAGATCATAATGGGTCTGAACAGAGTTGATAGGGAGAAACTGTTCCCACTTGTGAAAGGATAGTGAATGATAAAGCACAGGTTTAAAGTAATTAGTAAAAAAAGCAAAAGCGATATGAAAAAAAATAATTCTTGTAGCGAGTGGTTAAGGTCTAGGTTGCACAACCTGAGAGGGTGGTGGAGGCAGGTTCAATTGAGTCATTCAAGAGGGAATTAGGCTGTTATCTGAAAAGGAACAATGTGCACGATTACAAGGAGAAGGCAGGAGAATGGCACTAAATGAATTGCTCATTCGTAGAGCTGGTGCAGACATGATGGGCCAAATGGTCTCCTTCTGCACTGTAACAATTCTGTGATTCAACGTTAACTATTTCAGAGTGAAAAGGAAAGTAGCAAACATATTACTTAGGCAACATTTAAAGTCTTCATACAGGGATTAAAAGTGGACACTTTTCATGTACGATGAAACTTATTTCTTCAAAGAATTCATGGTAAAATGCATTGTGTCCATTTACCAAAAGGTGGAGCTATTCACAACATAATGAATGCTACTATTCCCATAAACTCGGAAAATTTTAAACAGCCACTTTAAGGGCCTTCAGACAGTCATGCCACAATAAATATATTCAGGTATCCCTTGGCCATGAGGCTTTCTGGTGGTAAATTAAGACATCCAACTGGATGTTAGTTAAAATCATTCAAATTTGTTGTTGGAATTGAGGTAGTTACCCAGTGTGCTAATGAATATGATTGGTAGCAATAGGACAGAAAATAAATACCAGAATGTCTCTTGGAAGTTAAACTTTATAGCCCCTAACTTCTGTTCCCAGGAGATTCGTATCTGGGGCGGGTGGGGGTGGAGGGTTACCACAAAAATGCGCTGGGGGAGCCCCCTGATAATTCCCAAGTAAGGATTGCACAGCAATTAACCCCAGATGTTCAAACTTTGATTGGGCAATTGCCCTGCAATGGGAATCATCTGATATGCCAATAAAATTGCAATCATTGGATGGTTCCGACTGTCTTACCGGGATAGTTACCCAGGAAAAGTTAGAAAAATTAAAACCATTTCTTACTCCAGGGCAGCTATACTATTGACCACTTTTGATCCCCATGGGACCCACCCAGCTACCCTCATGACCTTCCACAGCACCAATAATCGCTCCCACCCCCCACTTCACAACCTCGCAACTACACCACCCCACAACTACCCTCACCAACTGACCACGCCTGACCATACCCAATGACCAGCACCCCTGGCCACCTGACCACCCCCCCCCCCCCCCAACCTGACCATTGCCCAACAACTCCCCGATCACCCAACCCCTCCTGATGACCTGACGCCCCCGCCGATAACCTGACCTCCCACTGACCACCCCCATGACCACCTGACCCCCCTTGACCACCTGACCGCCTCCCTGACCAGCCCCCGATAACCCGACACCTCCCCTGACCACCCGACCCCTTCCTGATGCCCCAAACTCCCACTGACCAGCCCCATTGCACCTGACCACCCTTCGATCACCTGATGCACCCTGACAACCTGAACCTCCCTTTCGCCCTCCCCCACCCCACTGATCATCTCCACCCCCAACTAGCGTTGTAAAAAGCGGGGGTGGGGGGTGGGGGTGTCTCTCTTTCATCCGAATCACCTGCACTTGAGTGAGAGGATCTCTGGATAGCTGCACTTCACATTTTCCTCCCAGCCTGAGTTGGAGGAACGGTGCAGCTGCATATTCGTGTAACAAGTAGGAGCAGAGTGGCAATCTGACTGTGATTGCCACTCTATGGAGGTTAAGGCTCATATTTTTGCCAAATCAATGAGAAAATATAAAGATCCTTTCTTCAACATCTTTCTTTGAAATGAAACTAGGAAATCCTTCTAAGTACAATGTTGTATTTATATAACAACTTTAATGTATTAAAATGTCCTAAAGTGCTTCACAGGGGCGTTATAAAGCAAAACATGACACCAAACAATATGAGGGGATATTGAGGAAAATGATCAACAGCTTGGTCAAAGGGGTGGATTTTAAGAGCATCTTAAACGAAGAAAGTGAAGTATAGAAAAGCGGAAAGATTTAGGTAGGGAATTCCAGAGCTTAATGAAGGCACATCCATGATTGGTGGAGCAATTAATATTTGGCATATTCAAGAGGCCAGAATTAGAGAAACACAGATACCTTGGAGGATTATGGGGTTGGAGCAGATTACAGAGATATGGAGGAACGAGGTCATGGAGGAATTTGAAAACAAGGATGAGAATTTTAGAATCGAGGTGTTGCCAGTGTAGGCCAGCAAGCAGAAGGGTATTAGATGAATGGGCCTTGGTGCAAATAAGCACACAGGCAACAGAGCTTTGGATGACTTCAAGTTTATGGAAAATAGACCAGTCAAGAAAGCTAAGAGGTGTGTTGGAATGCCAAGTTTAGATGTAACAAAGGTATGGATGAGAGTCTCAGCGGCAGATGAGCTGAGGTAGGAGCAGATTCAGGCGATTTTACAGAGATGTAACTAAGTGGTCTTAGTGATGGCAGGGATATGTGTTTGGAAACTTGTCGTGGAGTCAATATGACACCAACGGTGGAATTTGATTCCCTCCCTTGAGGCGAGTTTCATGGCAGTCACCTTCCTGCCCTGATTAAGTCCGTGGCAGGAAGGCTCATTGATGACCTTCCAGCCCTGCTGCCAACTGAAGCCCTTAAGAGGTGATTAAGACCTTATCGTACTACTGTTGGTACTCACCCAGCAGTGGGCAGGGTGCTTCCCGCACTGGAAACCAAAAAGCAAACCATGCAGTGTTTATTTGTGCAGTTAGGGGGTGGGGGTGGTGTCATATGTTCAAAGGCACTAAGAGCTTATCAAGGAACCCAGCATTGAGAAAAGGGGGGCCCAGTGCGAGCCACACCCCGACCTTGTCAATCCACCAAACCCACACTTCTCTCTGACCCCCATCCCACGATCTCCACCCTGCCAATGCTCACTTCTGGTCTGTGTTGCTCGGTGACCCTGGGCCTCGGGAGGATTGGCAATAGCAACGACTGCTCCCACTGGCACTGCCGAGCAATGCACAATTGCCGGCCTCTGATTGGCTGAGCCAAATACAATGGTGTTGGAGGAAATTTCTGATCACCCAATACTGTATGCCAGATAAGCAGTCTGACAATTTAGAGACAGTAGAGAAGTTTGCAACTCTATCACAAATGGCAAGTGATGCTAGATCATTTATTATTTTTAAATCTGAGAGTTATAGATCTTTGTTTACCAGAGATATTAAGGGAAATATGATAGGGCAGGTGTATATTGTGGATTAACCATGATTTCATTGAATAGAAGAACAGGCTTGAATGGCTAAACAGCCTAACCCTGACCCTATTTTCTTATATGTTAAAAGCTGCATTATTCACCACATAATTTAAAAAAACTATGATAACACTTAAAACTGCAAAATTGTCATGAAGTTGTGCAATTATATTAATTTTCTCAAAAGATTGTTAAAAATGGAAACTTAGAGTAAAATTTTTAGCTTGGTGGGTGGGTGAGTGCCCGACCCACTCAAGCATAAAATGACACATGTTGATGTCAGGCGAGCATCCCAACATCAATGCGCAGTCACACGACATTTCTTTTGGCGGACGCACGCTGGAGTCGGCAGCCTTATGGTTGGTGGGCAAGAGGAAAGGCCAAGCAGCCTTTGCACTTTTTAGGAAATCTCATCCATGGGTGGGATTATGTTTCCTAAAGCAAATAAAAATAAAATTTAAAAATTTAACTGTAATTAATAACATGACAGAGTCACATGAGGGGACATGTTTTATAGCATTTTTAATTTCTTTATTTTTTTAGAACTCTTTATCTCCCTGAGGCAGCTCTGTGCCTCAGGGAGATTATGAAGTGTGCGCTCGTGCTCATGCGTGCTCATGTGTGCACTTGTGCTTGCCCCGCTCGCCCTCCTCCCCCCCACCCACACAAGGAGCACTGAGCGCTGCCTCTCGCATTTCATGCTAGGCGACCTTAATTGGTCCGCCAGCGTGAAATCGCTTTCCAACCCAATTGCGGGAGGTGTTCAGCTTCCCACTCACCCCCGCTGAGGCGGCCCGACAAGGGCAAGGTTCTGCCCTTAATGTAACAATCAATGGCTAACATCACATTGAATAATTGGGAATCTTCTAAAACATTCAATCCATTTTGAATATAATAATATTTTAATCTCCTCTTCATCCTGCAGATCCTGCCATGATTAAGAGTCTTGTTTTACGGCAGTTACAGCAGAGAACTTATTTCCCTTGTGCAAATATTTCCCCTGTGCAAATATTTCCCCTGTGCAAATATTCCCCTTGCATCCATTTCAATGCATTCATTTAGAATAATGCAATAATATGAATTACGTCAGCTGGTAGGAATAAAGGTCTGAATGTGACTGTCATTTTGAATTCAAGGTATGAAGTGTGATGTAAGTTAATTGGATCCCCTCTATTTCACCACCCACTTCCACCCTCTCCAACCAGAACTACATAATTTACATTTATTTGGTCCACTGGCATGATAATTTACATTGAATTAATTGAACTGCCATTAATACTGCCTCAAGTAGCTTAAACATATAGACTACCATCTACTGCAGCAATTAGAAATATCACATTGACAAATAGCCCTCAATATTCCAGGTACCATGAATGTTAATTTGTTGGAAAAATATGCTAGAAAGCTTTGGATTTCCAGAATCAGTTATTTTGTATTTAAACATTGGTATTAGTTTGTTCTCTTTCATTACATGTGGGTGATCATGGTTAGAAACATCATTAATGTTTCTTTGATACAACAATTTGTTCACTTTTTCTCTGTATTTCATTCAGCTCTCCTCTTATCAATACAGAAACCAGTTCAGCAAGTGCAGAGATGATGGGTGAGTTGGATTTGGTATACTATATGTTATGAACAGCAGATGGGAGGTTGGCCAGGAGAAATTAGAATGTTAAGTTTGGAAGTGACGAAGACATGGATGATGGTTTCAGCAGCATATCAAAGTATGACATCACAGAAAAACACATAAGTAATTGGTTGGTGAATATTTTGCTCATTTATCTTCAAAAATTGTATAATTTAATAGTGATTTTAAGGTTTTATTAGCTGTAGTAAGGTTTACTAGCAGTAGTAAAGGTTATTGGGAGTAGCAGTATTTATTAATTATACATTAATTAAGAAAAATAAATTAATGCATAATAAAGATGGAAGGGCAGATGATGTGTTGTGACTGCAGAATGTGGGAGCTCTTGGACGTCAGTGTGATCCACATCTGCAGGAACTGTGTGCAGCTCAAGGAGCTTTGGCTCAGAGTCATTAAGTTGGAGGCCGAGCTGCAGACACTACAGAACACATCCTAACTCAACTCTCTCAGGGTGTACTGGGCATGGGCAATATCTGCTGGCACACCCAGAGAGGGATACATGCCATGAGGAATTCAATGCCATTACTATACTCAGAGTTGCCGGGGGTTGGTGTTGGGAGAGGAAAGGGTGATGGCTGTATTAAGTGACTTTAGGCTACTCACCCTTCCCGAGTGCAGGAGATTGTTGAATCTTTTGCGGCACTGGACCCATGTGCGCCGCACCACATCATGGGAGGTCTCACTCTCGGCCACCTCCTCTCACGCACATTTGGTCAGGTGGGAAGGCTGCCGCCTCCTGTCCCTCGGAAGAAGGACCTCCCACCGCACTGCCACCTCCTCCAGGAGGGCAGCTAGGCATTCATCGAGAAAACAAGGGGCACACTGCCCTGATGGCCTATCCTCTGGCCTGGCCTGTCCTGATGGCCTACCCTCCGGACATGCACCAGGCACATTGCTCCTCTGATGTGTTCTTGTCCCAGCCATTGTGAGCAGCCCTGCAAAAGCTGCCAGGGCTTCATTTAAATAGGCTGCTGGGTCGCCATTGGACCCGGCGGTCTGAGTGCACCCGCCGCTGCCCGCCCACTTCTGCTATCCACCGGAGTTGTGAAATGCGCTGGGTGGGCCTTAATTGGCTCGCCTGCATAAAATGGTGTGGACCCGATCGTGGGCGGCAATCGGGTCCCCGCACAACCCGCCCGACATGGGAAAAATTCTCCCCATAGAAAAGTTACAGCACAGAAAGAGACCATTCAGCCTATTGTGCCTATGCCAGCTGAAAAATAAAAAAATAAAAAAAACTAGCTGCCAATTTTAACCCCACCTCCCAGCACCTGGCCGTAGCCTTGCCGGTTACAACACTTTAGGTGCAGATCCAGTTGCCTTTGAGTTGAATTTAGGGTTTCTGCCTCCATCCTCAAACCAGGCAGCGAATTCCAAACATCCACCACCCTCTGGGTGAAGAAATTTTTTCTTATGTCCCCTCTAATCCTTTTACCACTCACCTTAAATCTGATAATTGATCTCTCTGCTAGGGGAAACAGGACACCATTGTCTATTCTATCTGGGCCCCTCATAATCTTGTACACCTTAATCAGGTCACCCCTCAGCCTCCTCAGTTCCAAGGAAAACAAGCCACGCCTATCCAATCTTTCCCCATTGTTGCAATTTTCAGACCCTGGCAACATTCTTGTAAATCTCTATACTCTCTCCAGAGCAAATTATGTCTTTCCTGTAATGTGGTGACCAGAATTGTACACAAAATTCCAACCTGTGGCCTAACCCATGCTTTATACAGTTTCATCATTACATCCCTGCTTTTTTATTCTATAACTTGCCCAATAAAGGAAAGCATCCCACCTTATCCACCTGTCCTGCCACCTTCAGGGACCTGTGGACACACACGCCAAGGTCTCTCACTTCCGTTATCCGTCCCAATATCCTTCCATTTATTGTGTAGTGCCTAGCTTTGTTTTCCCTCCCCAAATGCATGACCCTCACATTTCACTGGATTAAATTCCATTTGCCACTTTTCCACCCACTCAACCAAACCATTGATACCATTCTGGAGACAACAGCTATTCTATTCACTGTCAACTACATGGCCAATTTTTGTGTCATCTGCGAATTTCCCAGTTATGCCTCCCACATTTAAGTCTGAATTATTAATATATACAATGGACAGCAAGGGCCCCAATGCTGAACCCTGTGGAACACCATTTTTCATTCACAAAAACACATCCATCAGCCATTACTCTTTGTTTTCTGTCACTGAGCCAATTTTGAATCTAACTCATCACATTCCCTGGTTCCATGGGCTTTTACTTTTCTGACCAGCCTGCCATGTGGGACCTTGTCAAATGCCTTACTGAAATCCATGTAGACAACATTCACTGCACTATCCTCATCAATCCTCCTTGTTACTTCCTCAAAACATATGATTAGTAAGACATGACTTTTCCCTAACAAAACCATGCTGACTATCCCTGATTAATCCGGTCCTTTCTAAGTAACAGTTTATCCTGTCTCTCAGAATTGATTCTAATAATTTGCCCACCAGGGAAGTCAGACTGACCGGTCTGTAATTTTTTGGCTTACCCCTCACACCCTTTCTAAATAATGGTACAATGTTCGCAGACCTCCAATCCTCTGGTACCTCACCTGTATCAAGTGAGGATTGGAAAATGATCATCAGAGCATCCATTATTTCTTCCCTGGCTTCCTTTAACAGCCTGGGATACAATCCATTTGGCGCTGGTGACTTATCCACCTTCAAGGATGTCAGTCGCTCCAGTACATCCTCTCTACTATGCTTATTGTATCTAATATTTCACACTCCTCCTCTTTAACTAGAATATCTGTTTCATCCCCCTCTTTAGTGAAGACCGAGACAAAGTATTCATTAAGAACCCTGCCCACATCTTTAGCATCAGAGCTCTCAGGAAAATATAATAATTTTCATAATGTTATTGGAATTGATTGTAAGGTAGGAATAGTGTGTGTCTGTGTCTCTGTGTGTGTGTGTGGGACTTAACTGAATTAAAGACAGCTGGTCTGAAGGCTTTGATGTATCAGAAGATAAGCTAGATTTGAAATGTTAAATAGGTAAAATGGGTGAAGTTTTAGAATATGAGGTGTAAAAGGGTAAATTTGCATTTTTAGAAAAACCAGAGTAATTTGAATTTCAAAAGAGATGGTGAAATGCTACACTTAGCCAGAAGAAGCCAAAAAGTGTGTTTATTTTTCCCAAAGCTTACTGATAAAATTGGTACTATGAAAGGTTTTTATTATTAGAAAAGTAGAGTTGAAAAGACATATTGGGATAATGGGATTTACATTAAAAAGGGAGAAACCTTTATAAAGGAGATGAGCTTATGTGTAAAAGAAGGAATTCTAAGAAGTATGAAAAGCCTCCAGCCTTAAGTCGTTGTCTACAAGAACTGAAGTGAAGAAAACTCATTTTGAATTTGAGTGTTCAGAGGATTGTGTTACTTTGCCTGGGTCTTTTATAATTGATGTGTTTTACTGTAACCTTAATGGAGGTGTAACTAGGAGTTAGATTAACTAGGGAAGCTAGGAATTATCATAGTAGTAATTTGTAAAGCTATATTTGTGGTTAAAATCATTTTTTATTAATAAATCTTAATTTAGTTTTGTAAGAAACCTATAAGATTTGGTGGTCTGATTACTACTGAATTCAAGGCATGCATCTTGAAATAAATACAAATTGTAAAATAGTTGTGGCAGTTGTTTCAAGGTTGTTCAAGTTTCCCTCTGGGATTTGAACAGCTCAACACTTACCATCGGCAGTGCCATAACAAAATTGGGGGCTCTTTGCAGGATATATTTGAAATTCTTGGATTGGTTTAGAGTTGGTGAATCTTAAGGTTATGAGTATGAGAAACACTTTGAATTCAGAAGCTAGTGTGAGTTTTTTTTAAGTGGTGAGACTGCATAATGGCTTTGGCAGTTGATAAGACTTGTCTAGGAGTTGAAGTTATATATTTGGTTGGTTTACAAAAGGCAAATAAAGCTAAGTTAATGGAATGGGCAGATAAGTTACAATTAGGGTTACCTGCAGGAGTGAGGAAATCAGACGTAACTGAAGGTATAGCACAGCATTTGAAATTGGAAGGAATACTTGAGAGACCAAGTTCTCCAAGGGGTGGTTCATTCAAATCGACTCAAATTCAGTTGCAAATGAAAAATAAATTGACCTAGCGGCAGCAGAAAAAAAGAAGGAAAGAGAGAAAGCATTTTAAAGGGAGTTAGAAATGGTAAGGTTAGACAGGCAGGAAAGAGAAAGAGAGTGAATTCCAGCTTAAAATGCTGGCAGTTGAGAAAGAGACATCAGAAGGTGAGGAAAGACTTATTTCCAGATCAGAACCTGGTGGGGAGATGTTTAAATATGTACAAGCTTTTCCAAAGTTTGAGGAAAGGGATGCGGAAGCATTCTTTATTTTATTTGAGAAGATAGCTAAATAGATGAAATGGCCATAGGAAAACTGGACATTGTTGTTACAATCCAGGCTGGTGGGTAGAGCACATGAGGTTTATGCTTCACTGTCAGAAGAAATGTCAGTGAACTATGATAAGGTTTAAAAAAAGGCTATTTTGAGCGCAAATAAGTTGGTTCCTGAGGCACATAGGCAGAATTTTAGGAATATGAGAAAACAGCCTGGGCAAACTTATATTGAGTTTGAGAGAGTAAAACAAAGCAGTTTTGACTGGTGGATATGGATATTAAAGATGGAGATGATATATGCAACTCTTAGAGAGGTAATTCTTTTGGAAGATTTTAATGATTCAATTCCTTTGGTAGTGAGAACTCATGTGGAGGAGCGAAGGGTTGAAACTGTGAGACAAGCAGCAGAAACAGGTGATTATTATGAGTTAGTTCATAGCGCTAAACCTTTATCTCATCACCATTTTAAATCAGGGAAGGATAGAAAGTAGGAAGGTGGGTAGTCAGGGAAGAGAACGAGTAGGTGGAAATACCCAGGAAAGTTTTTCTCAGAATAAAAAGGAAGGTGCTGAGGGTAGAAGTGACATTTGAAAATTTGAGGCTTTTTCATTGTAATAAAGTTGGACACGCAAAGACAATATGTTGGAAATTACAGGGAAAATCTGCTGTAATTATTGGGGTGCAGAAAAGTTCTAGAAGTAAAAGTACTGTGGGTTATGAGGTTCAGGCACAGGCAAAAACAGTGGTTTGTGTACAGGTAAAACAGGAAGAATCAGTGAAAGGTAAAGAATTGGGAATGTGTTCACAATTTACCCAAGAGAATTCTGAGGAGCAGGCTGCAGAAATGTTTAAATATTTTGGGTGGAATTTTCCGTACCTGCTGGTGGTGGGTGTGATAGGTGGGGTGAGTAGACAATATGCGATCAGTTTCATGATGGCGGGAAGGCAGGTTGTGATTATCCACTCAGCCCGCCGATGGAGGGTCACAGTTCCCGCCATCGCTCGTCGGGAAGCTTATTGTGATACATCAGCATGTCATTATCAGGCCATCCTGCCAGGCGTGAGACAGCGCTGGATCGTTCGCCCATGTCCGTGGGAAAGCACGCTGACGTGTTTCACAATAGCATAGAGGTGATGCACGCTTGGCGGCCTACACTTTGGGTGAACTGGAGGTGAATGCACAGCAACGTTCTGCAGAACTTGCCAGTTGCTTTGCAAGTTTCAGAGGAGCTGGGAGGTCGGGGTTAAATGCCGTCCTGCCTCAGAGGTGACTTTTGAGGGTGAGGGGGAGCGGGGGCGGGGTGGTCAAGTGCAGCCCTGCCTCTGAGGCAATTTTTGAGGGTGAGGGGGAGCGGGTGGGCAGGTGCAGCCTTGCTGGTGAAGTGACTGGTGACAGGGTGGGATTGGTGGTTAAGGGCAGACCTGCCTCTGAGGTGACTGGTGGTGGGGAACGTGGGTGTAAGGGCAGCCCTGCTATTGACTAAAGACCACAAGCATTTGGGGTGGGCGAGAAAAATGGCCACGCATTCAGGAAACCTGTAGAAAGTGACCATTCCTCTCACGGTGCAACGGACACGGTTCAGGTGCAGCCACATTGATATGATTGGGGTCAGGCTCCTAGCTTATTTGCCCACTCAAGCAATGCAGAGGCATCAAAGTACCACCACGTTCTCCATGGATCCTGCCAGTGGCTCATTTCAGGACTCCACAGGTGACTTCTATGGGATCTCACAAGCCTCCACCCATAAAGACATCCATAAGGTCACGGATGCCAGCTTTGCAAGGGCACACAACTTTGTGCATTTCGCTCGGGACCAGGATAGCCAGGATGCAAGAGCGATTGGATTCGCCTAAATCTCAGGTTTCCCACAAGTGCAGGGTGAGATTGACTGCACTCATGTGGCACTCAGATCTGTGTTGTAATACACGGTGGACTACATCAGCTGCAAGGACTTCCATTTGCTGAATGTGCAGCTGATGTGCGACCACCAGAAACACATCCTGCAGGTGTGCGCACATTTCCAGGGAGTGTGCATGATGCCTACATCCTCAGTCGTTCACAGAACCCTGGAGGCTCCCAGGGTCCACAGAGGCTGCAGGGTTGGCTTTTTGGAGACAAGAGCTACCTGCAGAGGTCATAGCTGATGACACCCCTGTGGTGGACTCAGACTGCAGCAGAGTGATGCTATAATGAGGCTCATGCCACAGCTCACACCTTGGTGGAGCAGACCATCGAGATGCTGAAGATGAGGTTTCGGTGGCTGGACTGGCCTGTTGGAGCCCTGCAGTACAGTCCACAGAGTGTGTCACACATCATCATCATCTGCTGCACCCTTTACAACATGGCGCTGCAACAGGGAGATGAGCTGGCTGAGGAGGAGATGGAGGAGCTGCTCGTCACCACTGATGAGGGGATGAGGCTGAGGAGGTCCTCGGAGGCAATGATGATGGTGATGAGGCTCTTGCACAGGCTAGATGAGGCAGGTTGAAGGGTCATTCGGACTCGAAACATTACCTGTGCTCCTGTCCACAGATGCTGCCAGACCTGCTGAGTTTTTCTAGGTAGTTTTGTTTTTGTTTTGGATTTCCAGCATCTGCAGTTTTTTGCTTTTATCTAGATGAGGCAGGTGCACTTGGGAGGCCCTCATGTCTGCTTGATTTGTGGACGATGATGACAACATGCAGTAAGGAGACCCCATAGTTCCTCATTGCATTTGTGAACATTTGATAGCAGCCTGGGTATGGCAGTGTGAATACTCTCTGTGACATTGCTGTCATAGAGAAGCGGTGGAGGCCCGAATAGTCACTCAATTGCAGGAGGATGATGATGACAAATATTGAGGACACTCCAAAAATCTTCACTCAGCATCTGAGAATATCTGACCCCTTTCTAGCCGAGGGCAGCTTGCTTGCACTCCATGATCAGGGTCATATCATAGAGATGCAGCCATGAAACTTTAGAAGCATCTGATCCTTTGTCTGCCTTCACCTGAGCCCTTCAGGAACTGGAGCACAGCATCAGTTGTCACAGATGCTGAAGACATGGGGCCAGCCCCTCATTAAAAGTGCTGAGAGTACATCGAGAGGATGAGAGAACTCTGTGGTGCCTGCCCATTACATTCTGGCAGCAATGACAAGCACCACCAAGGTGCAGGCATCAGTGATGTCTCACGGGCATGTGAGACTGGACCATCATTTTGGTCTGAAGGTTGTACAAAGCACAGGGAAGAGGCCCTGGACTGAGACACATGCCTTGATCTTCTGCAGAAAGGTGTCACATCTGAGTGACAAGAATACTGCTCATGAGAAGTTGAGTTTTATGCCTCAGAGATACGCAGAGATGATACACTCCACGCTTTGTATGCCCAGGAACATCATTTACAATGCTCTAAAATGTCTGCTCTCATGCTTATAGCAGCTAACCTCAGTTCAGTCTCTCCCCACTCCCCTCTGTCTCTCTCTCCACTAAGTGATCACACCCAGGCTAAACTAATCACAGTGAGCAGCGAAGAGTTAACAGGCACACATACTCAAACCCCGAATAATTGAACATTACACACATTTCTTTCCTCCTTTAAGATGCTCCTAAACACTACCTCTTTGACCAAGCTTTGACACAATTTTGGTCCTAATTGCTCATTACCATAATTAGAACTTGCCTAGATATGCAAAACAGGCAACTGCAGGTTTAACACTCAAGTACTAATTCAACATAATTTTCATGAAGAAGTATATGTGGACTCCTCAGACTTCTCATAATTGCTCATTACCATCTGGCCTGGCAGACGCTACACTTATTCCATCTCTATTCATGCAGGACAAGCTGGCACACGACAACAGGGAGAGTTCGCAGACTGGTGGAGGAATGCCTGAAATCATGGTCATCACAGACTTTGAAAACAGAGCCATCCAGCTGGCCTATGAGGATCTGGACCGTTCCTATGCTGACGGTGAGGTTGGCTGTGTTCTACCAAGTGAGGGTCCAGAAGTGCAACATCCAACAGATAACCATCCTGTGAGTGATGTATCCTGTTTCACAGGCCACTGCCATGCACTAATTATCTCTCCTTGCTTCCGCAGGCACATCTGGGGAAGAGCCAACGGAGCCCATGACCTAGGGCCTCCAATCAAGCCCTGAAGAAACCTCTGTAAACGAACCTGGAGGCACCCTCCCTGAAGCCCCATCACAGCGCTCACCCACACCCTCCATCTGCGCAGAGTCACACACCCCGGTGGGACCTAGCTTTAAAATAGCCTCGGGATCACAATCTAGTGAGCACATTGCACTGTCTGATCCACAGTAGGTGGCAGCAGGGACTTCCCAGGTGTCAGGCACTCAGAGGACTGCTAGAGGCCAGAGATTTGCTGAGTCTGAGTCAGATGATGAGCCTCTGGTTTCGGTCATGTCACAGTTGCTGGAGCTGCAAGAGGCAAGCTTGGGAACATCAGGAAGGGATGTCTGCCACACACCTCAGGTTGCAAAGCACGATGGAGGAGTCCGTCCGCTCTGAGGTGATAGCACTGGCATGCCAAGGCACTGAAGTCAACATTGGTAGCATGGCAGCTGCTATGGAGACCTTGGTCCAGGATTTGGCTCCTGCACTGCCTCGCAGGCTCAACTCCATTGCTGATGACATAGTTGGCCCCCAACAGTGTGTACGCATGAGGGGTGTGGGGTAGCTTGATCTCACTCCAGCTACCCCTTCTCAAGGAGTCAGCCCGGAGCTCTTGGGCATCCACAGGGAGGAGGATCAGCAAGTGCACAGCCCGGGGCCATCCATCCAGGTGACTGCAGGAGTGTCTGGCTCAAGCTGATCCCCTCTTTCTCTGACCTCAGCTTCACGGGCCGAGGAGGGTGACACTGCCACACAGCCAAACCTTGAAAGCCGGCCAGTGCCATCCAGGTCTCGGCTCTCCAGAGGACATCACAGACAGGCTGCCTCCACCTCCGCTGTGGATGTCTGGGGAGCACCAAGATGTCACGGCAGGGTTAGGAAAGTTAAGAAAAATTAGGTGCACAGCCTGGGCATGGGTGTTAATCACTTGTACTTACTGTTCTCTATTGTCAATGAACTCCCAAGAATTTCTCCCTGCCTATGACTCCTTGTTCTGATGAGCAATGTATGTGTCACTCAGATGTAAGGCTTTCTGCATGAGGTAAATGCAGATGTCTCCGTCCAGGTCCTCTTCCCTGTGCTTTGTGCAGACTTCAGACCAAAGTGATGGTCTGGCCTCACACTCTCTGGACATATTACTGATGCCTGCATCTCAATGGTGCTTGTCATTGCTGCCAGAATGTCGTGGGCAGGCATCATAGAGTTCCATCATTCCCTCTGTGTGCTCTCAGCACCTTTAAGGTGGGGCTGGCCTTCAGCACCTGTGACCAGTGATGCTGTGCTCCTAAAGGGCTCAGGTGCTGAAGGTGGACAAAGGATCAGATGCTTCTAAATTTTCATGGCTGCGTTTCCATGATATGATCTATGGGGTCTCCTCAATGCATGTCGTCACCATCCTTCACAAATCTAGCAGCTACGAGGACTTCCTGAGTGTGCCTACCTTGTCTAGCCATGCAAGGACCTTATCCCAGTCATCGTCGCCTTTGAGGGCTTCCTCATCCGCCACCCTGTCGGCAGCATCCTCATCGGAGGAGACCTCTAGCTCCTCCATCTGCGCCTCAGCCAGCTCCTCTCCTCATTGTAGTGCCAGTTTGTAAAGGGTGCAGGAAACGACGATGATGCATGACACCCTCTATGGACCATATTGCAGGCTCCACCAGACCGATTTAGGCACTGGAACCTCATTTACAGCATCCCAATGGTTTTATCCATCAAGTTGCGGGTTGTTGCATGAGCCTCATTGTAACTTCCCTCTGCTGCAGTCTGAGGCTCCCGCATGGGCATCATCATCCACGGCCTCTGCGGGTAGTCCTTGTCCCCGAGGAGTCAATCCTGCAGACTTTGTGAACCCTAGAAGACTTCAGGAATCTGTGATTGACTGAGGATGTATGAGTCGTGCACAGTCCCTGGAAACCGTGCACACACCTGCAGGATGCGTTTCTAGTGGTTGCACACCAGCTGCACATTCAACGAATAGAATTCCTTGTGGTTGATGTATTTGACTGTGTTTTGTGATGGAGACCTGAGCTGACTGTGAGTGCAGTCGATCGCACCCTGCACCTGTGGGAAACCCGAGATCTGGGTGAATCCAATTGCTCTTGCATCCTGGCTATCCTGGCCCCGAGTGGAGTGCACAAAGTTGTGTGCTCTCACAAAGATGGCATCCGTGACCTCTTGGATATATTTGTGGGTGGAGGCTTGTGAGATCCCACAGAGGTCACCTGTGGAGCCCTGAAAGGAGCCACTGGAGTAGAAATTGAGCACCGTGGTCACTTTCACAGCCACTGGCAGCGGATGCCCTTCATGTACTTCTGGTGCCAAATCCTGCTGCAGGTGGCAGATGTGACTTGACCAGTTCCCTAAACATGGGCAGTCTTCGGTGACACTGGTTCTCGGCGTTCTGCAGGAATGAAAGGCGATGTCTATAGACCCTGAGTGTCGCTTGGCGCTGACTGGCGACTGCTCACTGTGGCTTTTCAGCTGTGCCAGAGCCTTAGCCGCCCCTTCTTCCAGAGGGTGTTGCTCCTCCCACTGTGCAGCCAGAAGCCTCAGTCACTCTCTCTTCTATCATCTTTGCTCTTTGTGAACCATCAGGCTTTTAGCTAAATATACCATTACTGACTGATTGAGTTGGATGATCAGCCATGATCATAATGAATGGTGGAGCAGGCTCGAAGGGCTGAATGGCTCCTGCTCCTAGTTTCTATGTTTCTATTACCCTGAGGAACTTCTGCAATGATGTCCTGAAGCTGAAATGACTGACCTCCAACAACTGTAATCGTCTTCCTTTGTGCTAGGTATGACTCCAATCAGTGGAAAGTTATTCCCTTGATTCCCATTGACTCCAGCTTTACTGGGGCTCCTTGATGCCACATTCTGTCAAATGCAGCCTTGATGTCAAGTGCAGTCACTCTCACCTCACCTCAAGAGTTCAGCTCTTTTATCCATGTTTGAACCAAGACTGTAATGAGGTCAGGAGCTAAATGTCCCTGGTGGAACCCAAACTGGGCGTCAGTGAGCAGGTTATTGCTAAGCAAGTGCCACTTGATAGCACTGTTGATGACCCTTTCCATCATTTTACTGATGATGGAGAGTAGACTGATGGGATAGTAATTGGCCTGGCTGGATTTGTCCTGCTCTTGGTACAGGGCACACCTGGGCAATTTTCCATGTAGAAGCAGTGTGTACCATCTACAAGATGAACTCGAGGGATTCACCAAGGCTCCTACAACAGCACCTTCCAAACCCACAACAGCTACCATCTAGAAGGACAAGGGCAGCAGATGGGAACACCACCTGGAAGTTCCCCTACAAGTCACTCATCATCCGGACTTGGAGATATATCGCCATTCCTTCACTGTTGCTGGGTCAAAATCCTGGAACTCACTAACAGCGCTGTGGGTGCTGTTACATAGTAAATAAGAGCAGGGGTAGGCCATTCAGCCCTTCAAGCCTGCTCCACCGTCCATTATGATCATGGCTGATCATCCAACTCAATAGCCTGATCCTACTTTCTCCCCAAATCCTTTGATCCCTTTCACCCCAAGAGCTATATCTAACTCTTTCTTGAAAATGTACAATGTTATGGCCTCAACTATTTTCTGTGGTAGCGAATTCCACAGGCTTAGCACTCCCTGGGTGAAGAAATTTCTCCTTATCTCAGTCCTAAATGGTCAACCCCGTATCCTCAGACTGTGACCCCTGGTTCTGGACTCCCCCATCATCTGGAACATCATTCCTGCATCTACCCTGTCTAGTCCTGTTAGAATTTTATATGTTTCTGTGAGATCTCCCCTCATTCTTCTGAACTCCAGTAAATATAATCCTAACCGACTCAATCTCTCCTCATATGTCAGTCCCACCATCCCAGGAATCAGTCTGGTAAAGCTTCGCTGCACTCCCTCTATAGCAAGAACATCCTTCCTCAGATAAGGAGACCAAAACAGTATTCCAGGTGTGGTCTTACCAAGGCCCTGTATAATTGCAGCAAGACATCCCTGCTCCTGTACTCAAATCCTCGCACTATGGAGGCCAACATACCTTTTGCCTTCTTTACCACCTGCATGCTTACCTTCAGCGACTGTTGTATGAGGACAACCAGGTCTCATTGCACGTTCCCCTCTCTCAATTTATAGCTATTCAGATAACCTTCCTTCTTGTTTTTGCTACTAAAGTGGATAACCTCACATTTATCCACATTTTCCTGCATTTGTCCACTCACTCAGCTTGTCCAAATAACACTGAAGCATCTCTGCATCCTCCTCACAGCTCATCTTCCCACCCAGCTTTGTGTCATCTGCAAATTTGGAGATATTACATTTAGTTCCCTCATCTGAATCATTAATATGTATTGTGAATAACCGGGGTCCCAGCACCGATCTCTGCGGGACCCCACTAGTCACTGCCTACCATTCGGAAAAATACCCATTTATTCCTACTCTTTCTTTCCTGTCTGCCAACCAGTTTTTTACCCATCTCAATACACTACCCCATGCAATTTAATTCTACATGCTAATCTCTTATGTGGGACTTTGTTGAAAGCCTTCTGAAAGTCCAAATAAATCACATTCACTGGCTCCCCCTCATCAACTCTACTAGTTATATTCTCAAAATTCTAGTAGATTTGTCAAGCATGATTTCCCTTTCGTAAATCCATGCTGACTCTGTCCGATTCTGCCACTGTTTTCCAAGTGCTCAGCTATTAAATCTTTTATAATGGACTCTAGAATTTTCCCCACTACTGACATCAGGCTGACTGGCCTGTAATTCCCTGTTTTCTCTCTACCTCCCTTTCTAAATAGTGGGGTTACGTTAGCTACTCTCCAATCTGTGGGAACTGTTCCAGAGTCTATGGAATCTCAGAAGATGACTACCAATGCATCCAATATTTCTAGGACCACTTCCTTATGTACCCTGGGATGTAGATTATCAGGCCTTGAGGATTTATCAGCCTTCAATCCCATCAATTTCCCCAACACTATTTCCCTACTAATACTGATTTCTTTCAGTTCCTACCTCTCACTAAACCCTGTGTTCCCCAACATTTCTAGTATGTTATTTATATCCTCCTTTGTGAAGACAGAACCAAAGTCTGTATTTAGTTAGTCAGCCATTTCTTTGTTCCCCATTATAAATTCCCTTGTTTCTGACTGTAAGGGACCTACATTTGTCTTCACCAATACCAATAGAAACTTTTAGTCAGTTTTTATGTTCCCTGCAAGCTTCCTCTCGTACTCTGTTTTCCCCTTCTTAATCAATCCCTTGATCCTCCTTTGCTGAACTCTAAAGTTCTCCCAATCCTCAGGTCTCTTGTTTTTTCTGGCCAATCTGTATGCCTCTTCCTTGCATTTAATCCTATCTCTAATTTCCCTTGTAAGCCATGGTTTGGCCACCTTTCCTATTTTACTTTTGCGCCAGACAGGAATAAACAATTGTTGCAGTTCACCCACGCACTCTTTGAACATTTGCCATTGCCTATCCACCGGCATCCCTTTAAGTAACATTTCCCAAACAATCATAGCCAACTTGCGCCTCATACCATCGTAGTTTCCATTATTAAGATTCAGGACCTTAACCTCAGAATCAACTACATCACTCTCCATCTTGATGAAAAGTTCATATTATGGTCACTCACCCCAAGGGTTCTCGCACAACTAGATTGCCAATTATTCCTTTCTCATTACCCAATACCCAGTCTAGGATGGCCTGTTTTCTAGTTGGTTCCTCGACATATTGGTCAAGAAAACCATTCTGTGTACACACCAGGAATTCCTCCTCTACAGTATTGTTACTAATTTGATTTGCCCAATCTGTATGCAGATTAAAGTCACCCATAATTACAGATGTTCCTTTATTGCATGCGTCTCTAATTTCCTGTTTAATCCCATTCCCAACATCACCACTACAGTTTGTGGGTCTATATACAACCCCCACTAATGTTTTTTGCCCCCTAGTGTTTCTCAGGTCTACCCATACAGATTCCACATCATCAAAGCTAATATCTTTCCTCATTACTGCGTTAATTTCCTCTTTAACCAGCAATCCAACTCCACCGCCATTTCCTTCTTGCCTGTCCTTCCTAAATATTGAATACCCCAGGATGTTCAGTTCCCACCCCTGGTCACCCTGCAGCCATGTCTCCATAATCCCAACTATATCATACCTGTTTATATCTATTTGCGTGGTTAATTCATCCACTTTATTGAGAATGCTCCTCGCCTTAAGGTACAAAGCTTCAAGGCTTGTCTTTTTAACATTACTTGTCCCATTCCCACTATTTTTCACTGAGGCCCTGTTTGATTCTTGCCCTTGGTTTTTCTCCCTATCACTTTACTTATTCCCCTTTCTGTCTTTTGTTCTTGTCCTTGATTCCCCCTCATCTGACTCCTAACATAGGTTCCCTCCCCTTGCAATTTTAGTTCATCGACTGAAGCCGTTCAAGAAGGCAGCTCACCATCACTTTCTCAAGGGCAACTATGGATGGGCAATAAAATGCCAGCGAAGCCCACACCCTGTGAATGAATAAAAAAAAAATTCACCAGGCTCCATGCTCCTGATGTTGTACTCCTGCAGGATGAAAGAGATTGACACTTGGGTCAGCATGGCTGTTCTAAGAACCAACCCTGCTTAAGCCTGAACACCCTTTAACACTTCCTGGAGTGTGCAGGGCATGACTTAGATGGCAAGAGATTAGTGTGTGGCATGGCTGCCTGAAACCCCACTACCTCCACTGCAATCCACCCGATTGGCTGCAGCTTTGCTCATTGCACTACATGCTGTGCTCTCAGCTTAGGCATAGACATTCTCCTGACCCACCCCCACTGCAAGGCTGCATTGTTAGCTTGAACCATTGAGGAGACTGGTCCAAACCGGGATGCTGACATTGCAAGGGGCTGTGAGTGCCTCCGCCAGTGACTGCTCCATGGCCAACTTTAGCAAGGGGATTGTATGATGTGTGCAGTCATACAGCTGTTCTGCAGTCCACTAAAATGCTCATGACTTTGCAATCTGTGCCAGGTGAAAAGCTCTGGAGCACTTGGTGGCACTTTGACACCTCTGCGTTGTTTGAATGGGCAGATAAGCTAGAAGCCCAGCTCTAATTTTATCAATGGTTGCGCTTGAACTGTCTCAATTGCAGAGAAATAGTCTCCATATAAGGTGCCCCTAATGTGTGGCTGCTTCCCTCGCCCACCCCACCCCGAATGCTGTTGCGCTATATTCAACGGCAAAGCAGCCCTTGCCCACCACCCCCCCTTCGCACCTCAAGTTTGAAGTCCAACAGGCAACCCTGGTGATCGTTGCTGCATACTCACATCTGAGTTTCCCTCAAAGTGCAGCCCGCCAAGTGTATGCCTTTTATATGCTGCTGTGAAACATGTTAGTGTTCTTTCGCACCGACGTGAATGGACAATCTAGCTGCAGGGGTGGGGTGGGCGGGAGGGGGGAGGGGGTGGGGGGGGTGTGGAGAAGATCCGGTGGGCTGGCCTAATAATGATATGCAGATGTTTACAATGGGGTTCCCAATGTCTGATGGCGGGGAATGTGGCCCACTGTCAGGGCTGAATGGACAATCACAAACTGGTTTTACGCTGTTGTGAAACCAATCACACCATATTGTCCACACATGCCATTGACCATGCCTGGCACCGGCAGGCATGGAAAATCACGACCAAAGGCTTTGCTCTCCCCAATGTCTAACTGAAGCAAATTTCTGCCAATTCAATACTGAGTGTCAGACAAAGGCCGGGATTTCCCAGCCCCGTCGCAGGCGGGACCCACCATGGGCGAGGCGGTGCCCAGCCGAAGTCCATTGACTTGCAGTGGGACTGGAAGATTACAGTGGCAGGCAGATGCAGAAAATCATGCTGAAAGAATCTGACAAGGTGGAGGTATCTAGAAAGGTGGTGGTGAAACAGAGCTGGGTGTCATCAGCGCACATGTGGAAACAAAATCATAAGAAACAGGAGCAGGAGTAGGCCATTCGGTGATAAGGTTATGACTGAACAGATTGTGGTTTTAACTCCTGCCTGTCCTCCATAGCCCTGAACTCCCTTGACAATAAAAATCTATCTAACTCAGCCTTGAATATTTCTAATGACCCAGCCTCCATTACTCACTGGGGAAGAGAATTCCAATGACTAATGACGATCTGAGAAAAGAAACTCCACCTCATCTCTGTTTTAAGTGGGAGACCGCCTCATTTTTAAACTGTGTCCCCTAGTTCTAGATTCCCCATGAAAGGAAACATCCTCGCAGCATCTACCTTGTCAAGCCCCCTCAGAATCATATACATTTCAATAAGACCACCTCTCATTCTCCTAAATTCCAATGACTATACGGCTAACCTGCTCAATCTTTCCTCATTAGACAAGCCCATCATCCTAGGAATCAACCTAGTGAACCTTTTCTGAACTGCTTTCAATGCAAGTATATCCCTCCTTAGCACGGAGACTAAAGCTGAACGCAGTAATCCAGGTGTGGTCTCACCAATGCCATGTATAACTGTAGCGAGACTTCCCTACTTTTATACTTCATCTCCCTTGCAATGAAGGCCAGCACAATCACAATGGGCCAAGCAGCCTCTTTCTTTGCCATGAACCTTTTATGATCCTATGATTCTATACCATTTGCCTTGCTAATTACTTGCCGTACCTACATACCAACCATTTGTGATTCTTGTACAAGGGCACTCAGATTCCTCTGTACTACAGCATGCTGCAGCCTCTTTCCATTTAAATAATATTCTGCTTTTCTATTCTTCCTGTCAAAGTGGACAACCTCACATTTTCCCACATTGGACTCCATCTGCCAAATTTTTACCCACTCACTTAACCTACTGTATCTATTTGAAGACTCTTTGTATCCTCTTCACAACTTGCTTTCCTATCTTTGGAACATCAGCAAATTTGGCCACAAGTAGTCTGTCCCTTTTCCCAAGTCATGAATATAGATTGTAAATAGTTGAGGCCTTAGCACTGATCCCTGCAACATTCCACTGGTTAACCTTTGCCAACCTGAAAATGATGCATTTATCCCAATTCTCTGTTTCCTATTAGTTAACTCGTCCTCTACCCACGTTAATATATCATCCCCACCACAATGAGCTCTTATCTTGTGCAGTAAACTTTCATGTGGCATCTTATTGAATGCCTGTTGGAAATGCAAATACATTACATATACTGGTTGCCCTTTATCCACCCTGTTTATTACATCCTCAAAGAACTCTAAAAAATTTATCAAAACACAATTTCCCTTTCGCAAAGCCATGTTGCCTGAATGTATTGATTTTCTAAATGTCCTGCTATTACCTCTTTAATAATGGATTCTAGCATTTTCTCAATGCCAGATATTAGAATAACTGGCCTATAGTTCTAGATTTCTATCTCCATCCTTTCAAGAATAGTCATGTTATATCTGTGGTTTTCCAATCTGCTGGGACCTTTCCAGAATCTCGGGAATTTTTGGAATATTACAACCAATGCAACCATTATCTCTGCTGTCACTTTCTTTAAGATCCTAGGATGCAGGCCAGCAGGGATTTGTCAGACTTTAGTCCCATTAGTTTTCCTAGTACTTTTTTCCAGTGATTGTGATTGTTTAAAGTTGCCTCTTGATTTTTAACTATTCTTGGGATGCTTCCTGTGTCTTCTACTGTGAAGATAAAAACACTCATTCAAAATTTCTGCATTTCCTTGTTTCCTATTATTAATCCTCCTGTCCCACCCTCTAAAGAACCAATGCTTACTTTAGCTACTCTCTTCCTTTTTATACACTTGTAGAAACTAGTTTCAGACTCACATTTTTCACCCACAAAATGAATGTGAAATTCCATCATGTTATGATCACTCTTACCTAGAGATCCTTTAATATAAGGTCATTAGTTAATCATGTCTCATTACACATATCCAGGATTAATATAACCTGTTCCCTGGTTGGTTCCAGAATGTAGTTTTCTAAGAAACTGCCCCAATACACTCTATGAACTTATCCCCTAGGCTACTTTTGTCAGTTTTATTTGTCCAATCTATTATGATGATATGTGTATATTTTTATATTTCTGGGTGTATGTATATATCCTGTGTAGGTAAGGATAAGCTGTGTCTGTAGGTATTTCCAGGGTTAGTTGTTGGTGAGGGTAATGTAAGGTTGTTGGAGCTAGTTTGTCTGTAGAAAGTAAGGAAGTAATGGATGAAAGACTAAAGGTGTTATCTTGCATTTGTAATGAAGCCTTATGGTGGGTTTTAACTTACAAGTAAACAGAGTAGATTTCAAATTTGTATTTGAGGATAAATTTTGAAATTGATTTGTAACTTGAAAGGGGTGAAAAGGGTATCTATGAAAATAAGGTTTCAGCTGTAGTGAGTTGTTATTTGGCAAGTCCCATTGAAGTCCAATTTCTGTGAGTTTTGAGTGTGTTGGAAAAGCTGTGAAAGCCTTTTAATCGAAGAAAAGCAACTCAAGCTTTGGGCTAGGAGAATATTTGTCTTGAGAAACAGTTTGTTTCAAATCTCCCTTTGGAAAAACTATATCAGCATGGAGTTGTTCTGGGAAGTCGTGGATTGTACTTCTGTTTAAAGTGAAAGCAATTTCTCAGTTGGGTAATATTTCCTGGATTTTATGGTTAAGAATCTATAAGGGCTTTTGCCAAAAAAATAGTTTTATTGTGTACCTTTGATAAAGCATTTTGGGGTTTATTTTTGTAAGATTTTTCCAACCATGTATCTTTTATCTTGTGAGTGTTTAAATTTTATCTTTTCTCTTCTATCTTTTGATAAACATTCTAATTCATCAAAGTTTAAAAGTTATCACTGAAGTCCTGTGCTTTTGTGTTCAGTAGCTATTCCTCCTGGTTTCTATAATACAATGAAAAAGATTACAATCAGACGAGGTGGGTTTCAATCTGAGACCTGGCTTATTCAGCATTAACATCACCTGAGGTTTTCACACCATATGAAGATTAAAATCTCTCATGATTATTGCAGTACCTTTCTTTCAAGGCCCCATTATTTCTTGATTTATATTCTGTCTAACAGTTTAGATAATTTCAGAGGGCCAATAACTACTCCCAACAGCGACTTCCTTTCCTTTGCTATTTCTTATATCCACCCAAACTGATTCTATATTTTGATCCTCTGAACCAAGATAATTTCTCACCACTGTACTGATTTAATCCGTTATTAACAGAGCTACCTCACCTCCTTTTCCTTTCCTCCAGTCCTTCTAAAATGTCAAATTCCCTTGAATATTCATGTCCCAGCAAAGGCTACTTTGAAACCCTCTCTCTGTAATGGCTATCATATACTAATTTATTTCTCTTTGTGTTATCAATTCATCCATCTTGTTACGAATATTGCATGCACTCAGATAAAGAGCTTTTAATTCTGTCTTCTAAACATTTTTCCCTTCTCTGACCTTATTTGCTGGAAGGGGGATGGTGGCATAGTGGTAACATCACTAGATTACTAATCCAGAGGTTTAGGCTAATGTTTGGGGGGGGTGGGGGAAGGGTTTAAATCCCACCAAGGCAGCTGGTGGAATTTAAATTCAATTAATAACCTGGAATTGAAAAGCTAGTGTCAGTAATGGTGAGCATGAAACCATTGCCAATTGTTGTTAAAAGCTCACCTGGTTCACTAGTGTCTTTTAGGGAAGGAAATCTGCCATCCTTACCTGGTCTGGCCTACATGTGACCCCAGACCCACAACAATGTGGTTGACTCTTAACTGCTCTCTCAAATGCTCTAGCAAGCCACTCAGTTTAAGGGCGTTTAGTGATGGGCAACAAATGCTGGCCTTGCTAAAGACACCAACACCCTATGAAAGAATTATGGGCTGGATTTTGGCCTTGCTGGGCAGGCCTGGGAGCGACTGCGAAACCAACAACCACCCACCATCGGGTCCTGACATGCTGAATGTCAAATAAGACCCAGCCAGCATGAAACATGACTTGTCACTGGCTGGAAAGGGCCAAGTGGGGTCGGGGACCTGTTATGTGGCCAGGTCCAATGGCAGTATAAAGAAGACTCAGGCTGCCAGGGAAGGATGTCTGGCTGCCTTTCTGATGATGCACTCGAGTGCGGCAGCAGACACCAAGCGGGAGGGTAGGTCGGGTGGGCACTCGCATCCCCCTGCCCCCCACCCCAGCTTTTGGGATGAGTGCCTCACAGCTCTGCTAAAGGAGGTGACTACCAGGATGGACACCCTTGTCCCAGAGATGGGGGGAAGGAGACCACCACATCTCACCAAGAGGGCATGGGAAGAGGTGGCAACCAGGTGTGCAGCCATGACATGAAGTGGCGCACCTGGGTGCAGTGCCACTCAGGAAGTGTGAGTACTGTGTTGGCATGGGTTGTATGCAGAAGTGTTAAGGTGTGGTCGTCCCCCTGTGGACCTCAGGGCTGCTAGAGTCTGAGTGCCAACTGTCAATCATGCTGGAGCTGGCCAAGGGCTGAGCCCTGGCTGCTTGGGCTGAGTGCCTTGACTCGGATGTGCCCTGCGAGGTGGTCCTCAGGTAATGTTGGCCAGGCTGCAATGGCACTGCAGGTAGAGAGTGTCCTTTCAGGAAAAGGCAACCATAACCAAGCTGAGAGGACACGTACAGCTGATGGTCTCCCGATTGAGCAAGATACCCTGGAGCTGGAGAGCCGGCATGCTCCCCGTGCAACTGGGTGTGGAAAGGCATTAGTGCCTGACGAAGGTAGTAGCACATTGCACAGAGGTGAGACTTTCAGATTGTGCAGCCATTCTCATGTGGTGGTCTTACTGATGTGAGCCTCAAATCTGGAGTCCCCATTAATCATTGGAAAATGATAGTACCTTGATGCAGATCTCCATTGTCTCAACTGGGCGCCTGGTATGCACAGTGACAGTGTAATAACTTTAACTAATGACATGTTCTACTTCTCCCTTTTAGGTTCACCAGCAGGCATCACATCTACAGACCCTGAAGGTCCACCCCTGATGCTAGAGGACTATCATTGTCACCTGCGTCACACCGGCTCTCTGAAGCAGGCACCAGAGCAGATACCAACACTTCAGTGGCTAGTATCTCAGTACACATTTGTGAGGGCACTTCACACACACTTGAGGTACAGGGGATGGATGAGGCAACCAGTATCCCAGCTAGGTGCCCGTCCATCAGTGGTGTGCAGGGGGTTCCACAGTAACCTCACGTTGATGCACGACCTGCTTGTCATCACTGCAGGCTCCTCTCAGGGCATTCCAGATGATGACAGCAGCTGCTCTGCCCCTCCGCCAGTGACCGTGGCATCTGATGAGGCTGTGGCAACAGGGGAGATACCAATCATAGCATTGGTCGCTCGCTCCCAGGCAGGGCCATCACAGGCTCCACTGGCCAGAGGATGACCGCCAAGGTCATCACTGCCAACAAGGCAGCAGACTCAGTAGGTTGTCTCCAATACTGGTGCCAATGAGGGGAGGACACCTTTATGTAGCACTTGCAAGCATATGTTAAAGACGCGATGTGCACAAGAAGGACAGGTCGCTGGTGATTTCATGTTTAATTAATGCATACTGGCCTGGGACTTAAGACCAGAGAAATTGATGTAAATAGTCTGTAATTGTCAAAATGATATAAATTTTGCCTTTGTCTCATGGCCTGAGTATGCTTCACCTTTTTATTTTAGTGGTGCAAGATGCGCCAATGTGTAATGCTGGACATACGTGGCTCTGGGCTTTATTGCACAGGTACTGAGTGTTCTTTGTGTTCAAATGAAAGTGTTCTTTCAGGCACCTGGGATGGAGGAGGCTGTCCTGGCATGCGTTTGAAGCTGATCTTTGGTAACCTAGCTGAAGGAGCTTTGGACCAAGGTGTCCTTGGTGTCTCTGCCTCCCTGGAGGTTACCGAGATCTAACTCCACGCCCTCAGTGTTCTCCTCACCGTGCTTATCTTTGGACTCTCTACTGGACTCATCATCTGTGGCCTGTGGAGCTGTGTCAAGATCCTCTTCCTCCAGTGGGTTTCCCCCTTGCCAGTGCCAGATTGTGGAGGGTGCAGCATGCAACCACTAACAGTGACACCTGCTCTGGGAGATATTGTAGTGCACCTCCTGAATGGTCCAGGCATTGGAAGCGCATCTTGAGAAGACCAATGGCCCTCTCTACCACCGCTGTTGTGGAGGCATGACTCGTATTGTAATGTTTCTCTGCCTCTGTTCTTGGATGGCGGAGAAGCGTCATGAGCCACCTCTTCATTGGATAGTCCTTGTCTCCCAGCAACCATCCATCCAGTCGGACTGGAGCAATGAAGAGCCTCAGCACCTGGGAGTGTCTGAAAATGTACATGTCATGGGAGCTGCCAGGGTACCTTGCACAGACCTACAGAATCTGAAGCTTGTGATCGCACACTATCTGCATGTTCATCAAGTGTAGTTCCTTCCTGTTGATGAAGGCACCCGGCTGACCCACTAGTGCCTTGATGGCCATGTGTGCAGTCGATTGCACCCTGGATGCAGGGGAAACCAGCAATCGCTGCAAAGCCTCTGGCTCACTTAGCCTGGCTGGCCTCGTCCGTATGGTAAAGAATAAATGTCATTACCTACCTGAACAGATCTTCTGTCACTAGCTTGACACAACTATGGACAGCTGATTGGGAGACTCCACAAAGATCCCCCACTAACGCCTGGAAAGAGCCGGAGGCGTAGACGTTGCAGGCTGCTGTGACCTTCAGAGCCACTGGCATTGGGTGTCCACCCATGCAGTCGGAGCTGATCTCAGCCCCAATCATCTGGCAAACGAAGGTCACGAGCCTCCTTCAGACATATCGAGGCAGCTGCATCACCGCCTTCTGGCGTCTTCTGCGGCCCCTTCTGCCTTGGACTTCCTGCTGACCCTGTGCCCCTTGTGTCTGCGCATCTCCTCCCACAGGTCCCTCCCCTGGAAGCTGCATAGGGACACCTGGCCTCCTCTCCCTTCTGCCCCTCTCTTCCTCCTCAGAGGAAGTGTCACCAGTGGAGACCACAATCCCCATTACCAGGATAAGGGAAGTCTGTCTGATACCTGGAAGGGTCCACATTGTCTGAATTCTCCACGTCCTTTGGAGACACGAATGAATCCTGAAATGAAGCCTGGAAATACTAACCACGAAGCCCCAAACAGAGATGAAGCTGCCAAGTACCAATAAGTCACCAGCAGCAAACTATGTACCAAACTCTCCATTACTGATACTTGCAATGCTGCTCATCCCTTTTACATCACCCTTGAATGACGTTTTTGAAATTTTTAGTTGGCCGCCTGCCCATTTTGCTTGTGCGACGAGTGCAAAATCGCACAGACAATGAAAAATTGGCTTTTAATAGCCTTAAGTGGCCTCTTAATTAATGGCGGGCACAGCTCTGCCGACCAAAATATCAGTGCGAGTGTGCGATGACATCGGGATGTACACCCGACGTCATCATATGCTATTTTATGCCTGATCGGGTAGGGCATGCGCCTGCCCGTGGGACATAGAATTTTGTCCTGGAGAAAGCTGTGAGTTCGAGGCTAGGGCAAGGGGGACCTTTAGAGGATGTTTGGTCCAGTGGGCTAATGGAAAGAGAAGGAACTGTTTTAGACAGCTGATCAGATTTTCTCAATATTAATGACAAAGGTAAGTTCATGAGTTCCTAGCTCTTATTGTTGAAAGTGAGGGCGGAAGAATAAAAATAAAAATAAATTAAAGAAGCCACAATCTGGGTTTCATTATCTATTTTCTGAATAAACCTACCCCTTTATTTTAAATGGCAAAAGCTTGATGCATTTGAAGACTGACAGTTCAAAAATAATAAAGTTGTAAACCTGAGATTGGTAATAAAGATGTTACAAATGTCAGAATGAACCTGACTGAACCACTGGTGCCTGACTAGGAGAAGGCAGTTAGGCTGGAAGGTGCTTCCTTCAAATAATACCAATGGCAGCTGCTTGTGACTCCTTTAAGGCAAAGATTATTAGTCGGTGAGCACAATTCCATTCATACTTTTGGCTGTCGGCGTGTTACGCTGTAGGGTTTTTCCTCATTGTGATTTTCTTTATGGCAATAGTTTGAGATTATACTGCCACTCTCCAGTGCTGTAGTATATATGGGCCTTATGTTCACCATCCTCACCAGCATCTTCACCCTTGGGTAATTCTCATCTTAAATTATTAAGGCCACCCATATTCTGAGGAAACCTTTCGTTAACGGTGGATAAAACTGTAAAAGATTGCACCAAATACCCTGCATTTTTGTTTTGGGACACATCAAATGACTGACAGCATAGCAATAGGGAAGTTCTTGAAACAGCCAATAATTCAGCTAACAAACAGCTAACAATTGGAGGGAAAAGAGGGCCCAACTGAAAGACCTGAAATGTTAACTCTGTTTCCCTCTCCACAGATGCTGCCAGATCTACTTACCATTTCCAGCATTTTCTGTTTTTATTTCAGGTTTCCAGCACCTGCAGTGTTTCTCTTTCGTATTAGAACAACTACCTCTGCACTGTTTCGGCATGTAAGGTGTCATACAATTACACCTTTACTTTGTGGTTAGTTTACTCATCTGATACCTTGCGTGCTCCAGAATGCATGGAAGAAGCCAAGTAGGTGGATAGAATTTGTCATTAAATATATTGTTTAGTCTCCAACCTGTGTCATTTTCCAACCAGTTCTTTGGAATTACTGAAATTATTATCCAGTTACATTTTAGGTACCGGTATTGCACACAATATGCAAAATGATTAGAGATTTTGTGAAATTGAAAATGGAAACAAGTGAGCTAGATCCAGACTTATTTTAATAAAAGTGTAATACTGTAAATACAAAGGAAATGAGGCAAGCATTTTTGGGAACAAAAAGAAGAAGCAAAAGGAAAACATTCTTCCTTCCTTTTTTCTCCAGAAAAAAAAACGAGATCCAGCAAAAGGACATGAATTGGGTGTAACATGTCCTTCCCCATTTCTGGAAACTACGCTGTGTCTTGGTTTGTATTTTCAGTATTTCTTCAGCAGGCCTGCTTTTCAAGTGCTTGTCTAACAGTAGAAAATAATTCAAACTGAAACCAGCACCAGAAACTGTGAATGATTGATTAAAAAGTTTCCTCCAGTATTCTTCATATGCAAACACACACATACACGTTAAAAAAGCAGTCAAAAAATTGAAGCATGGGCAGAAATGTTGAACAAACAAGAAGTGAAAGCAACTAATTTTGTTTAGATCCATGCAGAACATGAAAGGGACAATTTATGTACTAGATTATCCCCTTTATGCAAATGTTCTTACTGACTGGTTTGTTTCCAGTTATGCACTGAGAGAAGCAGTGGTGCATCTGCTTCCCGTTCTCTCAAGTGAAAAGTCTGACCATCTGCTTGGCCTCATCCCGACTGGCCTATTTAGTACAGATCAACTTCCTCAGGCTGCCACCTTAGGTTCCAGTGCCTGTTGTAACCAATATTTTTTTACTCCATTGGTCACAAACCAGAACCTTCTATTCAGCCCAAAGAGACAGGAGGGTGCTGCTATGTGTAACTTCCAGTTAGTGACAGCAGTATTGTAGAACTGAATCTTACTTATCATGTGTGGTGTTGCTAGATAAAGCTGGGAAATATTCAATTTTTTTCACATTATTCTAGAATATAAATACTACTTTTCTCTCTCTGGGTTTGAATTAAGTAAAAGAAAAAAACAACAGGTTTCTTAACTCTAAACAACATAGGAGCCATTTTATATCTAATTCATTCTATACAGGAATCAGATGAACAATACAGTATCTGTAAATCCTTCACACGTGGTTTATCTGTGAAGTCCGACAAATGCATATTTTGAATAGCTTGTCCTATGTTTTTGAGAGCTGTAATGCATATTTTAAAATTGCCACCAGTCTAGAATTCTCCCATGAACCGTATTTGCTTGGCAAGGGTTGATTGAGAATCCAAAATCTATAATTTTTCCAGTTCAAAGTGGGCCATTTCAAGTTGTGAAAATTAATTTCTTTGCATCTCAGAAAATCTTTGTAATGAGGGTTACCATCCGTCTGTTTTTTGGCTGGACAGTTCATTTTTTGATGAAATTTCATCAATACGTTTTTCTACATCCACAGATGCTGCCTGGCCTGCTGAGTGTTGTGAGCATTTTCTGTTTTCAGTGCATTTCATGTTAACCAAGCAGGCAGTAGTCCAACTATTTTGGGGTTTTAGCTTACATTGCTTTGGGTTTTTTTTAGCAGATTTTTCTACCTACTACTGCAGAATGTACAAACCAAAATATCAGAGTATAAAAAAAGCAATCAATTTCAACAAGTTCTATTAAACCAACAGGGCCTTAAATGAAGTTCCTTATCATTCACAGGGAGAGAAGCAGCCAGCCCTGGCTATGAAAATATAAAAATTGCAAACAGAGAGAAAATGTGTGCACTTTCACTAAATATGTGTAGAAAACAATACAAAAGTGGGCTCAAAAATCAATAGGAAAGATGGTCTTAGTATTGGATTCCACAAGCAAAGAGCTGGCACAAACATGATGGGAGAAATGGTCTCCTACGCTGTAAACTTCCTTGGTTCTATATGATACGAATACAAAACAACAAACTGCTAGTATGAGTCCATTTAAATCTGCAACATTGAAAAGAATTGACAAATAGGAAAGAGCCAGGAAATCCCGCCACAACAGAAAGAAAGGTTGCACTGAAATAGTGGTACTTTACAAAATTAGATGGATGTTGAGGTTTTAATGCATTTTTTGAAAAGATTATCTTTACTAACCATTACCTTGCCCTTTGTACATCTAATGTTCAACTTGGCTGCTCTCCCCCTAGCTCTGACTGAGGATAAAATCTGCCTTGTGCAGTGTCAATAGTCTTTTTGGTACACTTATTGGGAAAAGAAATAGCTGTAGGCCTCTGAGCTCTAACAAAACAAACTCACCAGTAGAATGAAGTGAACCTGTCTGTCCCAGTACTGGGCATTGTCCCACACTACAAAATCAACCACCACTGAACACAAGCTGGCACCCTAATTGACATGGCCTATGGTATCAGACATAGATAAATTCACACCAAGTGGACGCTTGTTTAAGGTTAAATTAAAGGCAAAGGCATATTGTTGGAAGAGATTAGAAATAAGAAAGCTGAAAAATATAGAGCAGTACAGCTCTTACAAGAAAATAAGCAACTAGATTCAGTTTGGATCATCAATGCAAGTAGTGTAATTGCTTTTCCATAATATTTAGAACGGATCTAATTAAATGAATGTGGATAAATAATTAAATTAAATAATACTTAAAATAATTAAATTTCAATCAACACACTTTTAAGAGTAATATTTTCTATTGGTCAAAACTTCACACCATCCTCATCCTTCACATGTTACAAAGGATCAGACAGTACAAGCTTATTCAGCAACTCCTTCTGGGAAACTCATAGAAAGACACAGAAACTGAAATTCCTCAGGGGTTCTACTCATCATCAGAGTTGTGGCAAGAGACTGGTGGACCTCCTCGTAGAACTTCGGTTGCTTAAAGAGCTCTATTTACCTGCTATATGTAACAGAGAAAGGACAATAGCAATATGACAATGACCAGATTATCTGTATTTTAGTGATTGAAGGATAAATATTGCCTGCAACACAGCAGAGAATTGCCCAGCTGTTCTTCCAATAATGCAGTAGAATCTTTTGCATCCACCTGAATCAGGACTCAGTTTAAAGACACATCCAAAGGATGGCACCTTTGACAGTGCAGCACTTCCTCAATACTGCACTAGGGTGTCAGATGAGATTTAGTGCTCAAGTCTCAGGAGTGGGATTCAAACCCACAACCTTTTGACTCAGGAAGTGAGGGTGTTACCCACTGAGCCACAGTTGGCACCATCTAAAGTGCAATGATGAATGGAAATGATGAGCACTGGAAGATTCTTGGCTTAAGCAATTTCTTAGAAGAGTTCAGGAAACCAAATGGTAACTGTCTTAACTGCAAGATGGCCTGCTTATTTTAACAACGGACAGCAATCAAAAATATAATTTGCATCTGGCCCCATCATATCCTGAGGGATGCAAGTAACAGATCCTGTAGATATGAGAGTTTAGTGAAGTGTCTAGTAGCACACAATTTAGTTTCCAATAAAGGTATGTAAAAAAACAGCCCTTTTTTGTTGTGCATCACTTGTTCATTTGAATGCTTGGTACCTTAAAATTTTATTTGCACGGCTAGGCGCTGGGATTGGGTGGGGGTGGGGGGTGGGTGCGGTGCGCGGTGCGGGCGTACTTTAAAGAGGACAATTTGTGAGTGGCTTGTACAGTACTTCTGGGAACACTGGCCAAGACCCTAGAATCCCTGGGTGCTAGTTCTGACAGTGCAAGTGTTTCAGAGCAGACGTTCTATCAGCTAGCTAGGTCTGAGCTGGGGATCTCATCTGACACCCCGCGAATGGGGTCCTTTCCATTGCTTAAGTGGATGCATTCTCGCTGCAAGGGCATGCTTGCTTGAAAGTAGAGTGGTGCACAGATCTGCCTGAGATGTCCCAGGCCCATCTGGGCTGAAGAAGAAAACAAATCATCAAAGAATGTCTTTGCTCTACTGTGTCTCAATTATTCTATTTGTAGTGAAGGTTTTTGGCATTTATTAGGCCCAGAACAGAATATATGGCAGAAGTTCCATTAGCCATACGGAGGCACACTGGGCACAATTTCCTGGAGAAACCTGGGAAATTTTCAAACATGCTTCTTTGACAGCAGGGGCAGAAGTCAGACTTTCTGTCTTCAAGACCAAAGACTTTCTGGACTATAGAATTCATTTTACAGCTGACTCATTGCCACTTCCAAAACATGTAGGACCAAAGATTTATATGCTTACCATGAGAAGAATTCCCTGTGAAGGTTAATTATAAAGCCTCACAATAACACCAGAAGTTTTTTTAAAAAATTTTTCATTCACGGGATGTGGGCTTCGCTGGCTGGGCCAGCATTTATTGCCCATCCCTAATTGCCCTTGAGAAGGTGGTGGTGAGCTGCCTTTTGAACTGCTGCAGCCCATGTGGTGTAGGTACACTTACAGTGCTGTTAGGAAGGGAGTTCCAGTATTTTGACCCAGCGACAGTGAAGGAACGACAATATATTTCCAAGTCAGGATGGTGACTGACTTGGAAAGGAAATTCCAGGTGATGGTGCTTCCATCTATCTGCTGCCCTTGTCCTTCTAGAAGGTAATGGTGGTGGGTTTGAAAGGTGCTGCCGAAGGAGCCTTGGTGAATTCATGCAGTGCATCTTGTAGATGGTAACATTGCTGCTACTGTGCGTCGATGGTGGAGGGAGTGAATGTTTATGGATGTGATGCCAATCAAGAGGGCTGCTTTGTCCTGGATGGTGTCAAGCTTCTTGAGTGTTGTGGGAGCTGCACTCATCCAGGCAATTGGGGAGTACTCCATCGCACTCCTGACTTGTGACTTGTAGATGGTGGACAGGATTTGGGGACTCAGGAGGTGAGTTACTCATCGCACGATTCCTAGCCTCTGACCTGCTCTTGTAGCCATGGTGTTTATATGGCTTGTCCAGTTCAGTTTCTGGTCAATGGTAACCCCCAGGATGTTGATAGTGGGGGCTTCAGTGATGGCAATGCCATTGAATATCAAGGGGTGATGGTTGGATTCTCTTTTGTTGGAGTTGGTCATTGCCTGACACTTGTGTGGTGCGAATGTTACTTGCCACTTGACAGGGTAATGTCCAGGTCTTGCTGCATTTGGACAAGGACTGTTTCAGTATCTGAGAAGTCACAAATGGTGCTGAACATTGTGCAATCATCAGCGAACATCCCCACTTCTGACCTTATGATGGAAGGAAGGCCATTGACAAAGTAGGTGAAGATGGTTGGGCCGAGGACACTACCCTGAGGAACTCCTGCAGTGAAGTCCTGGAGCTGAGATGACTGACATCCAACGACCACAACCATCTTCCTTTGCGTTAGGTATGACTCCAACCAGGGGAGAGTTTTCCCCCTGATTCCCAGGGCTAGGGCTCCTTGATGCCACACTTGGTCAAATGCTGCCTTGATGTCAAGGGCAGTCACTCTCACCTTACCTCAGGAGTTCAGCTCTTTGTCCATGTTTGAACTAAGGCTGTAATGAGGTCAGGATCTTAGTGGCCCTGGCAGAGCCCAAACTAGGCATCAGTGAGCAGGTTATTGCTAAGCAAGTGCTGCTTGATAGCAGTGTTGATGACCCCTTCCATTACTTTACTGATGATGAACAGTAAACTGATGTTGCAGTAATTGGCCGGGTTGGATTTGTCCTGCATTTTGTGCACAGGACATATGTGGGTAATTTTCCACATAGCCAGGTAGATGCCAGTGTTGTAGCTGTACTGGAACAGTTTGGCTAGGGGGGTGGCAGGTTCTGGAGCACAAGTCTTCAGCACTCTTGCCGGAATGTTGTCAGGGCCCATAGCCTTTGCAGTATCCAGTACCTTCAGCCGTTTCTTGATACCCCGTGGAATGAATCAAATTGCCTGAAGTCTGTCACCTGTGATGCTGGGGACCTCCGGAGGAGGCTGAGATAGATCATCCACTTGGCACTTCTGGTTGAAGATTGTTGCAAATGATTCAGCCTTATCTTTTGCACTGCTATGCTGGGCTCCTCCATCATTGAGGATGGGGTATTTGTGGAGACTCCTCCTCCAGTAAGCTGTTTAATTGTCCACCACCATTCATTACTGGATGTCACAGGACTGCAGAGCTTAGATCTGATCCGTTAGTTGTAGGATTGCTTAGCTCTATCTATCACTTGCTGCTTATGCTGTTTGGCGTGCAAGTAGTCCTGTGTTATAGCTTCACCAGGTTCACACCTCATTTTTAGGTATGCCTGGTGCTGCTCCTGGCATGCCCTCCTGCACTCTTCATTGAACCAGGGTTGATCCCCTGGCTTGATGGTAATGGTAGAGTGGGGGATATGTGATTGTGGTTGAGTACAATTCTGCTGCTGCTGATGGCCCACAGCACCTCATGGATGCCCAGTCTTGAGTTGCTAGATCTGTTCGAAATCTATCCCATTTAGCATGGTGGTAATGCCACACAACACGATGGAGGATATCCTCAATGTGAAGGCGGGACTTCACCTCCACAACAACTGTGCAGTGGTCACTACTACCGATATTGTCATGGACAAATGCATCTGTGGCAGACAGGTTGGTGAGGATGAGGTCAAGTATGTTTTTCCCTCTTGTTGGTTCCCTCACCACCTGCTGCAGACCCAGTCTAGCAGTGTAGCAGCTAGGTATTGGTCTCCTCTGGAGGTCCCCAGCATCACAGATGCCAGTCTTCAGCTAATTTAATTCACTCCACATGATATCAAGAAACAGCTGAAGGCACTAGATACTGCAAAAGCTATGGGCCCTGACAATATTCCAGCTATAGTGCTGAAGGCTTGTGCTCCAGTACTTGCAGTGCCCCTAGCCAAGCTGTTCCAGTACAGCTACAACACTGGCATCTACCCAGCTATGTGGAAAATTGCCCAGGTAGGTCCTGTACACAAAAAGCAGGACAAATCCAACCCTCATTGCAGCTGGGTTCAAAAAAGGACAAAAGAGCTGAACTCCCAAGGTTGTTTGAGAGTGACTGCCCTTGACACCAAGGCCGCATTTGACCGAGTGTGGCATCAAGGAGTCCTAGCAAAACGGGAGTCAATGGGAATCAGGGAGAAAATTCTCCACTGGTTGGAGTCATACCAGCACAAAGGAAAATGGTTGTAGTTGTTGGAGCTCAGTCATCTCTGATCCAGGACATCACCGCAGGAGTTCCTCAGGGTAGTGTCCTCGGCCCAACCATCTTCAGCTGCTTCATCAATGGCCTTCCTTCCATCATAAGGTCAGAAGCGGGGATGATTGCTGATGATTGTACAATGTTCAGCACCATTCGTGACTCTTCAGATACTGAAGCAGTCCATGTGCAAATGCAGCAAGACCGGAACAATATCCAGGCTTGGGCTGGCGAGTGGCAAGTAACATTCGCACCACATAAGTGCCAAGTAATGACCATCTCCAACAACAGAGAATCTAACCAGCGCTCCTTGACATTCAATGGCATTACCATCACTGAAGCCCCCATTATCAACATCCTGGGGGTTACCTTGACCAGAAACTGAACTGGACTAGCCATATAAATACTGGAGCTACAAGAGCAGGTCAGATGCAAGAATCCTGCAATGAGAAACTCACTTCCTAATTCCCCAAAGCCTGTCCCCATCTACAAGGCACAAGTCAGGAATGTGATGGAATACTCCCCACTTGTCTGGATGAGTGCAGCTCCCACAACACTCAAGGAGCTTGACACCATCCAGGAAAAAGCAGTCTGCTTGATTGGTACTACATCTACAAACACTCACTCACTCCACTATCGACGCACAGTAGCAGCAGTGTGCAACAACTACAAGATGCACTGCAGGAATTCACCAAACCCACCACCAATACCATCTAGAAGGACAAGGGCAGCAGATAAATGGGAACACCACCATCTGGAAGTTCCCGTCCAAATCATTCACCATCCTGACTTGGAAATATACCATCACTCTTTCACTGTTGCTTGGTCAAAATCCAGGCACTCGTCTCCACCCCTCCAACTCCTAACAGCACTGTGGGTGTACCTACACTGAAGTGACTTCAGCGATTCAAGAAGGCAGCTCACCACCACCTTCTCAGGGGCAACGCATGATGGGCAATAAACGCTGGCCCAGCTAATGAAGCCCACATCCAATGAATGAATAAAAAACAATATTCTACTGCTGCCATATTGGGGGAGGGTGGACACTATCAATTAGCTTTGTGAAAAAGTGATTCTGCTCTTGATAAGATTTGAGATCACTGTTTGCAAGATTTTTTGTGGCTGCTAAACAACTGGAGACATTTGGAAGTCAGTGCTTCAGCACTTGGCACTGGCACACAACTGATGTGTTGAATTATGTGAATTCATGTTTCTGTCTATTACTGACCAGAGCCATTTGATGATGTTTGCCCTTTCCACTCATTTTGTCCTCATATTTTTGCTGGTCTATTTGTTTGGAAGCATCAAATTATGTCCAACATTTATTAGACCATTTGATAGAACTGCATTAGCTTGCTCGTTCTCAGTCCACCTCTAAATAATCACTGGTTCTGATTCATCAAACTAGACTCCAAATAGTAACTTTGATCTGGTGGACATATTCCAGTATGGTGACCATTTTGGCAACAGTGCAGTGACAGCACAGGGACAGCGAGCAAAATTAATTTTAAAAAGACATGCCTTATACAAAAAAAAGGAATGTACCTCTGTACCTCATAACATTCCCAGGCGTAAATTGAGATGCAGTTAGGATATGAGGGTGTCACAAAGCTATAATAGTTTTCATATTATTGTGGTTTATTGTAAAGTGAGATTTATGAATGTGACTGTGTATGGTTCTGTCTGTGTGATTTAATTGTATTGGAGTCAGATAGACTACAAGCTTGAAATTATCAAAAGAAGTGAGGGGTAGAAGGCATTTGAAATGTTAATGAATAAACATGGATGAGATTTTAGCATGTTGGTGTCAAAGAAATTTGCATTTTTCGATAAGTGAAGGGGTTGTTCAGGTTTCAAAGGGATGATAGGATATTTACAACTAACAAGTTAAGCAAGGCCAAGCAGTATGTTTATTTTTCCCCAAAGCTACTGACCACATTGGCAACATGAAAGATTTTTATATTATGGGAGAAGTACATTTCCAAAGACATATAGAACAATAGAATTTAGAGATTAAAGAGAGAAACATATATAAAGAAGGAAAGAAGGTGATGTTGATCCAAAAGGACCATGTAAAACAGCATTGGGGAAGCCTCCAGCCACTTTTGAAGGTGTCTGCTGTGTCCAGTAATCAAAGGTGGAGGAAAGCTTTTGGAATTCCATTGTCGAGTGGGTGCTGTGGTAAATGTGCTGGCTTGCTATTTAAATTTTAAATCTATTTTGGACTGTTGCCTTAAAGTTGGGAGTTGGGGGGGGGTGTAGATGAAGTCTTGTTAATTAGAGTTTTTGGGATTTGTTATAGTATTAAGTAACTGTAATCTTATGTATGTGCTTGAAATTTTTTCTTTTGTTAGTAAATGTTTTAATTTAATTTCAAAAATCTCTAAAGGCATAGCGGACTCATTACTTCTGAATTCAGTGCACGAATCTTCTCGTAATAAATACAAATTGCAAAACCGTTGTGATAGCATGGTCAAGTTTCCCTTGTGGATTTGGTCCACCTGGCACATATCACCTGCCACATCATAACAAGGAAAAGATTGGCCTATACCCAATTTAATTCTAATGCCTGTCGATTAGCCAATTGCCTCCCTTGAGATCCCTTCCTGAGCTCTGGAACAGTCATTAGAGAGAGAAAGCCAAGTGAAAACTCAATTTTATGGCAACTAATGCTGGTTGCAAATTAATTCACTGCTGGTTTTACCATTGCCCTATTACCTTCAACTGTAAGTCCAATCCACTGTCAATTGTACTATTTATCTATGTCGATGAACAATCCAAAGGATAAAAGTTCACGGTTGACTAAGTTTTATCTTGCCTTTAACAATCTTTTCATTTTTCAATCAAATCACAGACTTTTAATGAATATATATGACAGTAATTTTCAAAGAAGGCCAGCCTCTATTTTAAAGATATACCAAGAATAAATCTCAAGCTTATTAAGCATGTTACAAATTTTGGGGATTTATTTTATATAGACAAATAAAATCAAATAAGCTTTTGGTAATAAGAGTACATTTTAAAGCACTTTTATAAATAGATTTTTAAATATAGATTTGTAGTATTGTTATTATAATAGTGTTTTCTTGTTCTATCTTTTCCCTTTCTGGAAACATAAAATTAGATTATTTAAGTAATAATTCCTTTTTCTATAATTAGACCTGTGAACTTAAACTGCTGCAATTCCAAGGATAAATGAACAACAGATTCAGCTTTTTAATTAGGAGGAACACTGGCTGCTCATGCAAGGAACTAGAAAAATGAAAGGAGTAAATCCTAGCAGGAATAAAAGTCTGACTCAATCTTGCATTCAGGGATATACTTATGGATCCCTCCGTCCTTAAAGGTAGGTTTGTTCGTAACTTGTCTATTACTAAAGATTATTCATTAATCCAAACAGCAGCCACCAGAATGGTGGTTTTGTGAGTAAAAAGTACTCAAAAACAAAAATGGTCACTTTCCATTTCAGGTACACGAGGTTAAGTCAAAGATCAAATTAATTTACATCTGAATTACAGAGATAAAACAAATAAGCATGATGATGGCTGTCCGATGGAAATGACTGTGAACCTTTTATCTTGGACACATCTGATTTTTTCATGAAAAGATGGCTTTCTGCATTGAGCCAAATTAAATTATGCTCATCCCAATCCTCATCACTCACCCCACCAATCCTCACTATCCGCGACCCAAGGAATCCATTGACCAAATAAAAAAGAGTTCTATACTTGTAAGATTGAGTTTGTAAATGAGGTTGCATTGAATGTCACAATGAAAATGTTTTGTTGGGAGTATATTTGGCTAGGATCTTTGAAGATATGAGGGAGAGAATTTTACCCCCGTCAGGGGTGGGGTGTTGTGTGGGGGTGGGCGGAGGCGGGCACGGACCCAATTGGCGCCTCCGATTGGGCCTGTGCTGCTATTTTACATGGGCGGGCGGGTGTAATGTACACCCGGAAACGCTGAGCGCTCCCTGTGCAGGTGGGGTGGTGGGAGAGTTCCCTGAGTCAGGGCCTGTGCTCTTTCACACATACGCGTGAGAGCGCCAAAATCTCCCTGAAGCACAGAGTGCCTCAGGGAGATTAGTTTAAGTTTTAAATGTCTAAATAAAGAAAATTTAAAAAATTAAGACGTCCACTCATGTGACAGTGTCACATGAGCTCACACATTTCAAAAACAATTTTATTCAATTTTTAAACACTTCTTGAAACCTCATCCCGCCCATGGATGAGGTTCCATGAAAAATGCGAAGGCCGCCTGGGCTTTTCACCTGCCCGCCAACCTTAAGGTTGGACGGGCAGCCCAGTTTATTAGTTTAATTAGTTTTTAAATGGCCTGAACAGGCCTTTGACAGTTTGGCAGGTGTGCAGCCGACTTGGCTGCGCGCCCGTCGAATTGAAAAATCTAAATGATGCGCGGTGACGTCAGGATGCAAGCCTGTCGTCACCCTGTGTCATTTTATGCCTTGGCGAGCAGGCCCCACTCCTGCTCGCCAAGCTGAAAATTCTGGTCCAGGGTTATATTGGCTTTGATTTTAAATGAACAACTGATTCAGTTTTCTTATTAAGTGGAGCACTGGATACTTATGCAAGGAACCGGAAAAATGAAAGGATTAACTCCTACAGGAATAAAAGTCTGATTTGATCCTGGTCTTAGGGATCCCCCTGTCCTTAAAGGACAGGTTGTATGTTATTTGCCTATTTCTAAGTCACTCAATGATGTAAGCAGATGGGTGGAATGGGGGTTGGGGTAGGGGGTGGTTAAAATATTGGAAATGAGAAACTGGACCCCCATTCCAGGCCACTGCAATGTTTATGGCAGCGATTCAGGCCTTGGATGAAGCTCCCACCAAAAGCACATAGGAGCTTACTTGACAAGTTGTATCCCGCTAATGTCAATAACACCATGACTTATTTTTAACATCAGCACAGGGAGTCCCACACTGTTTGCTGCCTGGTAAGCAAAGTACATTTTAGAAATCTCTCTGGTTTTTAAGCTGTTGGTTGGCCAAAGGAAACAGGAGTTCTCCGCCTAGGCTTCACACAGAAACCTTCAACCTCCCCAGTCTTGACCTCCTGCTTTCCCAATTACTGCCTTCATCAGGCTATCCCACCATCCTGATCATTTCCATCAGCAGATTATCCCTCTCCAATCAAATCAAACAACTGATTCCCCCACCTGATCGATTCCATCTCCAGGCACATCCTACCCCACCCCCCCCACCCCACCCCCCTCCCGCCCCAACGTCCCCCACAGAATTCTGCACCCAGAATAATTCCATCAACAGGCAACCCCTCCTGTTCAATTCCATCAGCAAATTCTCCCCACCCAATCAAATCCATCAGCAGATTCCCCCCTCCCAATTTATTCCACCAACAGGCTTCTCCGCCTTTACAGTGAACATCAGTAGGCTCTGTCCTTTGAATTGTAGATGACTCTTTCCTCTCTCAACCTGATCACACGACCTGCCAATTATAGCCGGAGACTTCCCTCTCCACTCCCTTAAATGGCTTCCTGCTGCTAAATTACTGGCCAATCTGGCTAGCTGTATGGAATTATATAAATAAGGTCCTTCCATTAAGATCAGCTGGATCTTCATGCTGAGTTCACACACTATTGAGCTCCTCTGTGCTCTTCCCATCTCCCCATTAACATTGATGCCATTATCTCTTTCCCTGGCGATATTTTATCAACCACAAGGGATGGGCAATAAATGCTGGCCCAGCCAGTGAAGCTTATATCCTGTAGATGAATAAAAAAAATACTATAAAAACAAAAAAACTGCAGATGCTGGAAATCCAAAACAAAAACAGAATTACCTGGAAAAACTCAGCAGGTCTGGCAGCATCGGCAGAGAAGAGTTGACGTTTCGAGTCCTCATGACCCTTCAACAGAACTACGTGAATCCAAGGAAGGGGTGAAATATAAGCTGGTTAGAAAAAATACTATATCACAGTAGCAGGACTACTAAGTAGGACTGGAGGCCCAGAAGAGGCAGCACATCATGGGGGCTATATTGGAGATCCTTTGAAAATGGGCAGGGGTTCACTATGAGCAATTAACCTGCATCCGTTTGACATGATGCAGGCAGCATGGCATTTTGCGCTGCTTATATTATCATGAGTTCTGCATGCAGCCAACACTAACCAGGCTGTTCACAGGCTGCACACATCAGCAGGAGGCCCAACATTGTTATTTGCTGGCACTATTTAACAATAACCTGCATTGCTTAAAGCTAGTCTGCAGCTCTTAAAGGGAATATATATTGTGGCTGCTGAAGGTGTTGACATCATTTGGAATATTGCTGTGCAACAAAAAAACAATGGTTGACTATGGGGAGTTGCACCAATGTTTTCTAACCTTGGTCCTGGTGTAGGAGGTGGAGAAGAGGAGGGATGTCCTGTATCTGCAAGGAGGCAGGAGGCCCTCCAGACACATAGTGAGAAGGTAGTAGGATCAGTCATGGAGGTCAATACTGTGGGTGCAGCACCAAGAACCTGGATGTGGTGCTGGAAGAATTTCAACGGTCTCACGAGTGGTCAAGGTCAGTGAATGTATTTTCAAATTCCATATCCCATGAACTGCACGGGAAGCCTCAGATGTTGTCCAAAAATCATCACACCTCTTTCACCGATCCACCAACAACCTTGAACAATCAGGACTCATGCCTAACATTCATATTCTTCACCTTACCTCACATGCTTAGCACATGCTGCAAGCCTCACACCCCACATCTAATAGAGTACATCCACTGCCAGTTATTCAACAATGACTTTCTCATCATCCAAAAACACAACAGTCTTTGGCACACTTCCCACTTTCTTCCAGGAGAAGGTAGCACACCACCGGAGGCACAGAAACTAACCGGTGGGAAGGAGAGGTGCGCCTATATGGAGGAGACAGTGCTGGTCATTATTGGAAGGGCCATTGCTGAGTCTGTGGCCAAGGGCTTGGATAAATTCTTGAAGATGACAGTATCCTCAAACATTACCTCCCTTCTCACATTCTACTTTCCTCTCATCCCAGTCTCTCTTCTGACCTAAAGGTAGCAGATGGTGTAAACATACACTTCTAACTTTTCCCCCTCCTTCACCACAACTGTACCGTTGTGTCTCGTTGTTCTCAAGTAAACAAGAAGTGCTACCTGACCAGACTGTGGACGAAGATCAAAGAGAGATGGATGATTGGTTCATTTTATAGGCTCTGGGACCAGCTCAGATATTGACACTATGGGTAGGATTTCCCCTCGTCAGGCGGGCGGGCAGGCCCAGGAGCAGCCATGAAAAGGTCTGCCACCCACAATCAGACCCTGACCATGATTTCATGCTGGCTGGCCAATTAACGGGCAGCCAGCATGAAACGCGCACTGATAACCTTAGCGCTGCCGGGTGGGGTTGGAAGGAGTGCGAGCGCTGAAGTGTGCGCAAGCGTGGGGGTGCACTCAATGAAAACTCCCTGAAGGCACAGACCTGCCTCAGGAAGCTGAAGATTTTTAACATGAACAATAAAAGATTTCAAAAATAAGGAAAACATGTCCCCACATGTGACTCTGTCACATGAACAGGGACATGAGAAAAATGAGTTATAAACATATTTATTTTGTTTTAGTCACTATTGGAAACCTCATCCCACCTGTGAATGAGGTTTTATAAAAAACGCAAGGGCTGCCTGGCCTTTTCTCCCACCCGCCAACCATAAGGTTGGACTGGCAGCGAAAAATTAAATTCAATTAATTGACTAATGGGCTTAGTAGCCCTCTTAATTGTCGGCAGGCCGCTGCCACCTCTTGTGCGTGCCTGCTGACTGAAATATCGTGCGAGTGTGCAATGATGTTGGGATGCTTGCCTGATGTCATTGCGCACTATTTCATGCTCATATATGTCAGGCGCGCACCCACATGCCAAGCTGGAAATCCTGCCCTATGAGTAAATTTGAGAATAGCATAGAAATATGATCTGCATGTGGTGATTTGCAGGGTACAACTGCATTACAACCAGGGTGGAAGCAAGGATAGCACAAGTGCCAGCTCATCAGAGGGTGAAGTCGCACACAAGTTCTGCTCCGGAGGTCTCAAATGTGGACTTCGATTGACCAGGCTATAGAAGAAGCTGATGGATGTACAAAAGAAAAGCTTGGTGTGCTGAAGGAGACAGAATGGGGGGATGGGGTCATGTGCACAGCAGGGCATCAGCTAACCTGCCACTGTATTCACCTTCCTGACCTCCTTAGATTAATAACGTGTTTTGTGCACCGAATCCAGTAGTTTTGCACCACACTTCCTCCTCTGCTACCTGCAACCATTTCTTGGCCTGCACTGCAGGTTTCTTCCTCCTGTTGGTAGGAAGAGTCTCTCACTCTCCGACTCCTCACAGCTCCCAGTAACATATCCAGGGAGGTGCCACTGAAATGAAGCGTAGCCTTTGGCAATCCGGACTCCATTCTGATACTTGCTTGTTTGGTTCCCAACTCCAAACTGCTTCAAATTGCATATGCACATACCGCAGTAAAGATTGCATCATGCAAATTCACATCATGCTCACTGTCACTGATTGGACTGGAAACCTCAAAGTAAAATCATAATAATGTGTTAAAAAGCCACTGACAGTAAGTGCACTTACTTCCATGCTTCTAGCATATCATGGAATTAAAATTGGGGGGCTGTGGGTCTAAGACTGCACCATGGAGTGAGGTGGTTTTATTCTGATCTGATTTTTTCTCAACTGCGGGAATGAATGGTAGTGGTGTAAACAATAAATCAAGACTGCGACAAGATTGCCCATTCTCCAGTAATTTGTGACTCAAAACATTAAAGCAGCAATAAATTTCCTATTGATGTAATATTTTCAAATTTATTACATGGTTATAATTATTGTGTAACTGTTGCACCATCTTATTTCAATGAGTTTGAGACGTAAACCAATACCTTTCAGCATTTGAAAAATCATCTTAATATATACTTCGTGGCCAGACTGAGGTGATTCTTTCAGTATTTATAAATGTTTTATAAAGCTTATGACCCTGTTAATACAGTGAATATCATATCAGGTTAGGGTTACTCATAAATATATCACATAATTTGTTGCATTTATATCCATAGGCCATGATTTTCAATTTCCCATGAGGGCGAGAACAGAAGCAGGCATGCTTTGAAAATAACGCTTCGAGATGGCGTAGCAGCGTCCCACTGCCTCCTGCTGGAATTTTCAAAGCGAGGGAGGGGAAAGTCAGGAGCCCGCTTATTTCCAATTAACGACCTGTTAAGTTCCTTGAGGAGGTCCAGAAGGCAATTTTTAATTGGTAAGTCATCAAACCCAAACAGTCTAGTGCTGTTGGGTTCAATGCAGGGAACAATTAAATGACTTTTCTTTCGTTATTCAAAGTTTTTGGCACAAGGGTATTTTGTTACTGATTAGGTGCAGTACCTTTCAGTTGGCCTTTTGCCACTTTTGTATGTATTGAGGCTGCTAGGCCTCTGAGGTGCTTCCTCTGCTCCTCTGCAAGACAGCGGCAGGCCCCATCATGGCTGCTTTCTGCCTTTGCCGCTTGTACTCTGGTAATGCTTGGTGTCACTAATTGGGAGTTGAGCTTGCTTCCAACCCAATTAGGGCATTTACATTTGAAGATTGTGGTTGGGGTCGGGACTGGGAAATTTTCCAGACGCCAGTTTCCTGATCACGGATTGAAAATCACGCCCACAAGGTTGGATTCTCCTCCTCTTGGTGTCGATTGGGCAGGGAGGGGCATTTGTTGTTGTGACCTCGTTATAACCCCAGCCCATTTTTCTAAGTTGGTAGTCATCCATTATGCAGGGTGAGCTTCCTAACCACGTGGAGGCCCACTGCTACAAGATTATGAGTGCAACACCAGAAGGTGTAACTAGACATTTAAAGGTGTGTGTGTTGGCTGGTGGGGGGAGAGGAGGGGAGGGGAGGGGGAGGGGGTTGCATTGAAGAGCCCCAAAAGAAGAACCTTTTTATAGGTTTTGGTTGATTCCTGGAACCCACTACCAAGTCTCCTCTGCCATTTTTATGTTTGCTTTTCAGTTCCATTACTTTAGGGAGCCTTTCCTTCTCTAGCTGGAGGGCACTGAGGCCAAATGTAGCACTTCAATCACTACCCCAACTGAGATCAGCTATCTCAGCATGAATCAAGGATCAAATTTGAAGCAATTCCTGATCATTCATGCATTTATTCACTGAGTTAACAGGAAGCTTAGTAAGTGGGGATTGTCTGAAATGCTATCTTTATTTCACTCAGAGGAACCTGGTATTAAAGCCATGTATAATGTTCCCAAAAATAATTACCTTGTCTTATTAACATAGATGCATTTTGCAAATGGATGCATTTTAGGAACACACTTTTATTGCAGCTACTTTTCACAATAAATATAAAAATGTTTTACAGTGCAATGAAAATAAAGCATGACTTTTATTCGGGCTGTGAATCCAATAGGGCCCAAGGTGCAAGTAAACCATCATGACCTCTGCAGCATATGACCCAGTTGTTACTCGTGCCTGGGTTCAAATGCACGCCCATGGTCAGTTGCCCAAATAAAATAAGTAGGAAGTGGCAGGTGTCCAGTCACCCAAGGAATAACCCACAACTTAGAGAGTTGTGGGGAGGGGATTTAGGAAGGGCCTTGCAATCAGGGGAGGGAAGCATAGTGCAGGGGAGACCTTATTTTGTGAGACCCAGAGAAGTTGTTCCTTTAGGCTCCAAAAGAAAAAATAACTCTTCTTCCTGCTCGGCTGTCCTGATGGGGAAACCACAAGGGCTTGCTTGCTGAGACCACTGGTTAAAGTGTCAGCTGGGCCTTGATTGGAGTCCAATCTACATATTTAACTCAAAAACAGAATTACCTGGAAAAACTCAGCAGGTCTGGCAGCATCGGCGGAGAAGAAAAGAGTTGACGTTTCGAGTCCTCATGACCCTTCGATATTTAACTGGCTGGTTTCTGACAGGTGTACTTCCTGCCTGCGCAGGAGGATAGATTAAAATGTAAGACTATGAAAAGGCAGCATATCATCTGTTGCTAAGTCTCCTGGAAAATTTTAGCTGGGTAAAAATGGATCTTTCACCTTATATTCAAGATAACATTAGCTATTTTCCAAAATTTACAAAAATGTACACATATTTGCACAAATAAAAATTGATTGTCCACATAAAAATATAGCTGCAAATTTTCTCAGGCGTCTTAGTACTTTCAATAGACAATAGACATTTTGAAGAGTTTATATTTTTTAATTATTTTCCTTGTAGCAAGCATAGTCTAATTTTTTCCAGAGATAAAGGTGACCAATATAATACAACTTCTAAAGGAAAAAAACTGAAAACACAAAGCATCACTTTGTCAATCTTATCTGATAAATGTGACTAACAAAATGCATAAGCATGAAGACATTACATTTTAAAATGTGAATATTAAATATGTTACAAATTACAAAAACATTTTCCACATTAGGAATGTTGTGTCTTCTCTCAAAGAACACATGAAGATTACACATTAGATCAAGTGTCTCTGTACTTTCTCTCTCTCCAACCAAGGTGTAGTTTCATGCTAGCAGAGTTGATGTTTATTTTTAAATGTAATACGAAGTCTTGTAAAGTTCTACAAAATTTAAGACACTAATAACAAAATTTAAAACTTCATGTGTTAAAAGTTGATGCATTACATTTGAAAGTCAAATTTCGGAAAAGGAACATGGGAACAGAAGGTCATTTAGCCCCTTTAGCCTGTTGTGCCATTCAGTTAAGATCATGGTTAATCTGTATTTTTACATTATACATGTCTTGATTTTGTCTTAAAAAACTGAGCTTTACATTTCTGATAATAGTTTAAACTGAATACTATGCAATGATTTTTACATTCTAATTACATACTGTAACAGTTTTCTGGCCAAAAGCTTTTGTACAAGATATACACAGATTTTAATTCAACTACTAGGTGTGGAATATAATTTAGAAATTCTTAAAAGTAGTTACAATTTTCTGTAGCTTTCCATAATGTGCCAAATAATGGATAACACTGCAATATTGTGAGTGAGTTAAATGGTAAGCTCTTAGTACGCTTGAAAGCTAGCTTTTATGTAGTAGTAGACTGAAATTTAGAGTTAAGAATTAAAATAAAAAGGGAAGCTGAAGTTCAGGATTACATTGTAAATTTAGTAGATTGGACAGATAGATTATGGATACAATTTAATTTGCAGAGGTATGAGGCAAAACATTTTGGAAAGAAGAATAGGAGAGAACATGTCCACTGGACAGTAAAACTTCAAACTGAGTAGGCCAGTAGAGAGGTTTAGAGGTTCAGACACAAAAATCTTCTGAAGTGGGAAGGCAAATTGATAAAACTAAAAAAAAACCATGCGGGATCTTAAGTTTTAGGGTACAAAAGCAAACAGGAAACGCCAAATTGAGATAAATCATTGGTTACATTTCAGTTAGAAAATTGTATTCAGTTTGTCGTGGTTTTATTAAGGAAAGATGCCAAGACCATGGAGAGAGTGTAGCAGGAATTCACTATGCTTATACCACTGACAAGCAGCTTTAGAGAAGAGACCAACAAATTGGGGTTCTTATCAATATAATAAAGTGTAAAAGAATGTCTTCTAAAGGTGTTCCAAATTAGGAAAGATTTCATCATATTTTATTTTAGAGTGCCTCTGTAATGCACCTTGAGAAGTTGTACTATGTTAAAGATGTTATATAAATACAAGTTGTTGTTGTGAAGATAAATAGAGAAAATCTATTTTTGGTTGTCAACCAGAGGACATAAAACACAAGATCCCCAAAAAGAGCAACAGCAAGGTTTGGAGAAATTTATTCAAGAAGACAGTTAGTATTATATGAAATTTACTGCCAGAAATAGTGGTACTCAGAATCACAGAACGCAGAGGAGGCCCTTCGGCCCATCAGGTCTGCATCAACATGTGAGAAACACCTACCTAATCCCATTTACCAGCACTTGGCCCATTGCCTCGAATGTTATGACGTGCCAAGTGCTCATCCAGGTACTTTTTAAAGGATGTGAGACAACCCGCCTCTACCACCCTCCCAGGCAGCGCATTCCAAACTGTCACCACCCTCTGTGTAAAAAGGTTTTTCCTCACATCCCCCCCTAAACCTCCTGCCCCTCACCTTAAACTTATGACCCCTCATGACTGACCCTTCAACTAAGGGGAACAGCTGCTCCCTATCCACCTGTCCATGCCCCTCATAATCTTGTACACCTCAATCAGGTCGCCCCTCAGTCTTCTCTGCTCCAATGAAAACAACCCAAGTCTATCCAACCTATCTTCATAACTTAAATGTTTCATCCCAGGCAACATCCTGGTGAATCTCCTCTGCACCCCTCCAGTGCAATCATATCCTTCCTATAATGTGGCGACCAGAACTGCACACAGTACTCCAGCTGTGGCCTCAGCAAGGTTCTATACAACTCCAACATGATCTTCCTACTTTTGTAATCTATGCCTCGATTGATAAAGGCAAGTGTCCCATATGCCTTTTCACCACCCCACAAATATGCCCCTCTGCCTTCAGAGATCTATGGACACACACACGAAGGTCCCTTTGTTCCTCAGAACTTCCTAGTGTCATGCCATTCATTGAATACTTCCTTATCAAATTACTCCTTCCAAAATGTATCACCTCACACTTTTCAGGGTTAAAGTCCATCTGCCACTTATCTGCCCATTTGACCATCCCGTCTATATGTTCCTGTAGCCCAAGACACTCAACCTCACTGTTAACCACCCAGCCAATCTTTGTGCCATCTGCAAACTTACTAATTCTACCCCCCGCATGGTCATCTATGCCGTTTATATAAATGATGAATAATAGGGGACCCAGCACAGATCCCTATGGTACGCCACTGGACACTGGCTTCCAGTCACTAAAGCATCCTTCTGTCATCTGTAATATCTTCTAAAAGTGGATAAATATTCAAAAGAGAAAACAAAAGGAATGGAGAATGGGCATGGAAATAGGATGAAGTGGATAGTTCTTTCAGGTAGTTAAATACATGCATGATGGGCCAAATGTCATCTTATGTGGTGCCAAATTCTATGATTATAATTTAACATGAGCTACAGAATAGATACATTTTTGGTTATCCAAAGTTTTTAGATATTCACTATACAGTGCCACCCCTATTAAACGAGTCTGAAGGCTGAGACATTGTAACTTGATTTTAAATGTATATATATAATATTTATATATATGTGCCATAGAAATAACAACTACCCATCAATATTTCATTTAGAAATGAGAAGGTGATTAATCCAGTTTAAAATGTAACAATTAATGTAATAAATAAAGCAAACCTTAATGGATTTGAAATATAGATAAACATTAGTAAACACCTATACATTTTTTGAACTAATGTTTTTTTTGTCAGAAAACTGTTTCCATAATGTAACCAACATATTAGGCACAATTTCTGTGTAAAAGATGAACCTCAATATATTATATAGATACTGCTGCATTTTAACAGGTCAAATGCAAATAGTATCTTAATGAAGCTCCCGAGTTTTAGCTGGTAATTTAGTACAAAAAGGCGCACAGCCAAAGAAACAAGACCGTACAGTGTGCCCAATTCTACAATTTACAACACTAAATCACTCAAATCTATCAATGCTTTTTATAAAAGATGCTAGACTAAAAAGCTTTAAATTGTTTAAAAATTCTAGTACCGCTTGTTGCAAACTACAGTAATAAAAATGCAAGATGTTAACTACCCACTAATTTCAGGTTTGTAATGAACTGTTCACATTTACATTTTCAGTTTGGTCATATACATTAAGCAAATAATTTAAGTGCCAAATATGATTAAATACAATCTCAAGGAACACTCCTTCAGATGAATTAATTCTGAGAGGTATGATGATACTGTCCGGTGTATAAAACCCTGCCTGCCCTTCACAGTAAACAGTACAAGCTATAGGAATAAATGAAAATTATACAAAACAAGTTAACTAACAATTTTGTTCTTTTCTCTGTATTTTTGTGCTAATTGTAATCAATCGCACAAAATGGAAAACAATGTCAAAATGCTAAAATGGGAATAGTTCATTAGTTCATGTGAAAACGGTGTTCCCCTCTTGTTATGTGTGAAGAGAATTCGTATCTATCCTGGCTTCGGTACCCACACATGTTGCATTCAAAAGGGTCACGGAATCCATGGCAACCCATGTGTATTGTAAACATTACATGATCCAGGAAAAGTACCCTGCAGTGCTCACATTTATAAACCTTCACATGTTCTCCATCACCACTGATCACTTTGAAGATTTCTTGATTAGGTTCCATGCCTGCTCTCAGCATGTCATAAGATCTATGGTCTTCTTTTACTAAAGGCAAGCCATTTCTTGCCTGTGGAGTTACATGATTTGTTAGGTAAATTAGGTTGTTCCGTTCTTCATTATTGCTCTCTGTATCTGTGGAGTCTGGGCAGCTGTTGCTTGGAGATGGTTCTCTTTCTGATGACTGTGATTTTGTTTTTGAAATAAGAACTACATTTTCTACTGCACCGTCTTGGCTTGTGGCACTGTTAGCATGACTCTGTGTGTCTGAATTGGTTTTATGCATGGTGTACATGTTGCTTATTACTGGTATCACTTCAGAGGTTCCAGCAGGAGTTTGGACAAGTGGACGCAAGGATTCAGCCCCTAGATAATTGATAGCATTGTTAATTGCTTGATCCAAAACATGAGTCTGCATCATCTCATTCTCCTTTTCATAATTTGAATTAGCGTCATACTGAAGCTCTGAAATACCAAGCTGCAGCTTCTTTTCACCTGTGTAATTAGCATATGAACAACCAATACAATATTACTTTACACAGATTGGATAAATAACAGACTTCCTGTTATAAAAATAAAGGATCCTGCAGCTGTAACACATGCATAAACCTTAGAAAAATATTTGCTTAGTCTGAAAAAATCAAAAAGATTAAACTGTTCCTTTACTACTGATAATAGGTAAGTGTTATAGAGATATAATGAGATCTAGATGTTTACACTTAATAAGATTGACTTGCATTTTAAGGTTGGTAGCAGAAGTATAAGATCTAATGATACATTTACCAGTAGAAGTGCCTATTAGTTTGCTTTATATACGAGTAAATATATATGTAAATAAACCAAATTAGTACCAAAGTTCTCACAGAGAGGCATCACAGCAATGGAGAAAGATTTAAGCAAATGTAGCAGGAGAGATGGATCATACAGCATATGAATGAGTGGTTAAGAATAGGTTCAGTGAAGAGGCAAAATAATCTAAAATACTATATTAGTGGGTAGATGTGAAGAATCCCACCTTAGGCAGGCAAAAAAGGTTAAGAAAAATAAAAATGAAAGACAGAATATGAAAAAGGGAAAGGGAATTAAGTAGAATGTGTTTTGGGTTTCAGAATTTATATGCCAATGTGGAAAGCATTAAAAATAATTTGAGGGATTGGAGCCAATTGGAAATTGTCAGCAGGGATTTTTAAAGGGAAGGTTGTGCTTGATGAATTTAGATTAATCCTTTGTGGAAATCCAAGAATGCATAAATAAAGAAGACATATTAGATGTGGTACATCATATTTTCAGAAGACTTTTTACCAGATGGCCCATGGAAGAAATGCTATCAAAATTAAGACAAATGGTATCACAGAAACCACAAGTGGTATTGATATAGTGAACTTAAGGGACTAGAAAGCAAAGTGTAGCAGCAATATTTTTTCAGATTCGTGGCACCGGTCTAGATACTTATTCTGTTCTTCACTTTTTAAAATGATTTGGACACAGTCAGCAGATAAATTCTATTTTGATGATACTAATTAGGGGGCATGGTAAACTTTGAGGAAGAATGTAGAAAGACAAAGACATGCTGGTAAAGTGGGCAAACAGGTGCTGGATGCAGCTCAATTCAGAGAAATATGAAGTAAATTTTAGAAAAACGAACATTGAAAGAGAGCATATCCTAAGTGGTAAGATTCTTAACAGAATGAAGGATGTAGAAAGCAAGAGGATTCTTAGATCTTTGAAGGAGTGGGTAGAAAAGGCCAAAAAAGGACAAATGGGTTTCTAGTGTTTACAGACAGGAGCATAGAATATAAAACAAGGAAGTGATTTTGATTTTTACAAGTCATTTGCTAGGCAATAGTTACTATATTGTGAGAAGTTCTAACCCCATTATACGGAGGATGTTAGAGTCATGAAAGAGAATAGTCAAGATTCACTACAATGAGACGATCTATTAGTTAAGAAAAGCTCAAAAAGTGGATCTTCTTGGCACTGGAACAGAGAAAGCTACAGGGGAAATCTACTGGAGGCTTACAAATTATAAATGGTTTTGAGAGGATAAATAGTGAAAGACTACTTCTAGTGGCTGATACATCAGTAACAAGAGGGCATTTATTCATCATTAGTATTAGCTGAATGAAAGGTAAGTTAGAGAAAATTGTTTTCAGGTAGGGAGTTATTAGAACCTAGAAGGCTATAAAACAACTGGCTATTAGAAAATGAAATATATATAAAAGGACATGGGGAAACAACAAGGAAATGGGATTAGAGTAAAGTGCCCTAGTTGAAGTGCTGGACTTGGCAGAGGCACAGTGGGTTGAATGCCTGGTGTGTGATTTCTATGATTTCTGAATCCTTATAGGAAGATCAAAATCAGTAAATCAAAAATCTCGAGGGTTTTCATTTATTGTTATTCCCATTTTAGATTAGGTTTATGCTCAGTAAGATAGGAATGACAATACACTGGAGTGACATGTGTTTCTAAAGTTCTGTACCTGATTATCAACATCAAACTGCTACTTCAGCAATACATGTATAAAATAAAAGTAATCTTTACATTAGGAGACTTGTGACACAAGCCCTTTAATGAACAGAGATTTATGTGGCTGTAGATTGGTATGCAAACCTCCACACTCAAATTCCGAATATGTGCTTGAACCCTGAAGTTTTGCAACAGAAGCACAAAATTTTAAAGTTTAACCCACAGCACCTTCGTACTTAAATTGTTCTGGTAACAAATGTTATTGTATCAGTATAAATTCTTTTGTCCATTCTAATGAAGGAAAATCTATTTATTTTAAACAGCTTAATGCCTTTGTTAAAATAGCTGAAACAATAATTCCATACAACTGTACTTCTGTAATTAGACAGTGTAATTTCAACTGACATGTATTTCAGCCTTAAATTCAGAAAGCATCCTAAGTAATACAAACAAGAAATTTCATCTCAATATCTTAGGACAAAGGACAGAATTCTAGCCCCTTTGCAACACCCAGGTCCCAACTTCTACATTTATAAATATCAAGAAATCTAGAGAGCAAAAATGACTAATTCCAATATATAATTCCCTGTGTGAAATGTCTCAAGTCATCTGACACCATACTAAAGTCCTAAATACATGCAAGCATTTATTTTCCCTCTCTAAATTCACAGGCAAGATATATTATAATGAGGTTATGTCATGTTTCTCAGTCCAATATAATTGTAAAATTTTTTGTGGACCCCATTTCATTCAAATGAGGAGAACATAAGAACATAAGAACTAGGAGCAGGAATAGGCAATTCAGCCCCTCGAGCCTGCCCCGCCATTCAATATGATCATGGCTGACCTCATTTTGGCCTCAACTCCAATTTCCTGCCCTCTCCCCATAACCTTTCAAACTGTTACTGATTAAAAATCTATCTCCTCAAATTTATTCAGCGTCCCGGCATCCATTGCACTCTGAGGTAGTGAAATCCACAGATTCACGACCCTTTGAGAAAAGTAATTCTTCCTCATCTCTGATTTAAATCTACCATCCCTTAGCCTAAAACTATGGTCTCTCGTTCTAGAATGCCCCAGAAAGGGAGACATCCACTCCACGTCTACTTTTTCTATCCCCTTTAGCATCTTATGTACCTCAATTAGATCTCCTCTCATCCTTCTAAACTCTAGTGAGTATAGGCCTAAACTGCTCAATCTCTCCTCATAAGACAAGGAGGAAACACTTTAGCCTAATGTTTTACAAGTAAATCATGGGAGGAATGAACAAGACCATTAATTACGCATTGTAAGATCAGAACAATGCAGGAATCAACTTTAGCCATTCAGTCCATCTAGCTCATCGTGACACCCAGAATACTTTTTCAATCTTGAACTATATATTCAATGTATTCCAGTTTTTATAGTTGTTTGAATACAAGATATTTAATTTACCTTGTATTTTTGTTTTTTTTAATTGTGAATTACCTCAAACACCTGAATTTCTTTAAAGCTGTCTGTTGTATCTGGTATATGTAACTTTTCTCTGGAGGTTCATTTTTGATATTTTTCTTAATTGGATATTAAATATTAAATTATTTGAGTCTTTTTAGTTATGGCACCATGTTTCAACGACTATGGCCATGCAGAAATAAAAAGCACAAATCCTCCTGTGCCCCTAATTATTTCATCAACACTTCTTATTGAACAAAAATGTAAAAACTTATTAAAATGAACATATAAAAAAACAAAATGATATAAAATGTTAATCATGATTCTTTGTTAATGTCTGAATTTTTTCAAATGGTGAAGATGGTGAGTCTTTCTCTTCAAAAATATTCCACTTTATGGGGAGAATTTTCTCCCTGTCGTGCGGGCTGGGCGGGAATGGGCACTCAGCCAATCGTTGCCCGCGATCAGCCGCGCACCGCCATTTTACGTGGGCGGGCCAATTAAGGCTCGCCCAGCATGACGTGCACCCGGAAGCGCTGAGCGCTCTCTGTGCAGGTGGGGGCAGGAGGGAGAGTCGGAACGTGCGCTCTTTTGCGCATGCACGCAAAAGAGCGCAGAACTCTCCCTGAGGCATGGAGCTGCCTCAGGGAGATTATTTTTATTATTGAAACTTCAAAAAAATAGAAAATTTTATTCAGACATGTCCTCTCATGGGACAGTGTCACATGAGCTGGAACACGTCAATGAATTTTAATTAAACATTTTATTTGATTTATAAACACTTAATGAAACCTCATCCCGCCCATGGATGAGGTTTCATGAGAAATGCAAAGGCCGCCTGGGCTCTTCACCTGCCCGCTAACCTTAAGGTTGGACAGGCAGCCCCGAGAATCAGTTAAAATTAGTTAATTAATGGCCTTAATAGGCCTTTGACAGTTTGGCAGGCGCGCAGCCGACTCCGGTGCGTGCCTGCCAAACTGAGGATCAGAATGATGCGCTGTGAATCGGGCGCACGGCCAACATCACCGTGCGTCATTTTATGCGTTGGTGAGCGAGGCCCACCCCGAATGCTGATCAGAAGATTGTGTTTTCTTATCTCCAATTATTTCCTAACTTATCCCCTCCCCCATTATAATTTATACACTGCTCTCCATTTGTTAATACCTTTCACTAAACCCTTTTCCAGCAGGGCTCCCTAATTCAGAAAATGTTTAGTAAACTCAATGTTAACTTAACTTACTTCTAATGTCATGTAAATAAAGGGCTCAAAATACTTGAACCTTGTGTCACTATTTTAGTGAATTGAATGATAGCCACATTTGGGCCATGAATCAAGTGGGTAAACCAAAAAAAGGAATTTCAAATTTAAATATCAAAAATAGCTGATAGCAAACAGTAAACCAATGCTCATTGTTGTGCAGCTTATATGACACAAGTAGTAAATGAAAAAGTACTGTAACCAAAAATTCTATGCTTACCAACAAACTTTTGTGGCATTGAACTTTTGCGCTTTGCAACATTACTTGCAAGTCTGTCCAGTACCATAGCTCTTTCTGATCCCATCTTGCACACTCCTTCAGTTAGTTCATGTGATTTGCTTTCTTCTTTCACTACGAAACAAAGAAAAAGAAAAATGCAAATCCATTTATAAATGAACAAGCAAAGCTTGCAGTTTCATCAGGTTTTGAGTGTCATCTTTAATATGAATTACTTTTATTAATTAGTTAATTGGCTCTTCCAGCCTTTTAAACTTAAGTACTGTTTCAGAACGTTTTCTGGGAATCAGTAGATACCTTGTACTGTCAAATGAATTGGGAAATGGAAACAATGAAAGCACAGCAGTGGTTGCGAACAAGTCAAGCACAATGCCAAAAATAAATGCAAAGGTAATTTGCACGTTTCTGGTACATTCTTGCATTGGCATTTTGGCAAGCTATGGGGAAGACATTGCCTCACTCTGCAATACTACAAACACATTTCCTCCTGTGTTTGGAAAAATAGGGAAGAAAAAATGAACCACTCCTTTATAGAGTATTTTGCAGCTCAGGTCAGAACCTGACTTATCCAAAACAAAAACAGAAATACCTGGAAAAACTCAGCAGGTCTGGCAGCATCGGCGGAGAAGAACAAAGTTGACGTTTCAAGTCCTCATGACCCTGCTGCCAGACCTGTTGAGTTTTTCCAGGTATTTCTGTTTTTGTTTTGGATTTCCAGCATCTGCAGTTTTTTTTTATCCCTGACTTATCCAAATCCTGGACTATTTTCTGGCTGTTTCACTCAGACAGACAGACATGTGCCAAAGATTTCTAGCCCCACTGTTTCAATATGAGGTATTCGACAAGTTAATACAGAATCGTACTGTCAACATGTTCTAATCTCCTGTTATATATTTCTCTGCCATGAACACACAGCCAATCTAAATAACAACATGCAAGGGTCAATATCACAGGGATTACTATAGTCTCTAATTGCCTGTCGATCAATTTAACTTAGGTAATGTGCATCAAAACATATGTGACAGCTGGGTTCAGCTGTACTTCAGAGAGATATAATAGCTGAAGGTGTAAGCCATGAATTCTAGGGGGTTCTCCTAGTCCATCTGCAGTATTCTAGTTAAACCAGGTGCCAGGCCTTTTTGGGGATTCACCAGTCTCCTGCCAACATTATGTAAGGTGACTGAAAAAGCCCTTACAGAATTTCAAAGCCAGAGTTTTCAAACCGTGATGCATTGATGAAAGGAAAGGAAAAAATAACTTGCATTTATAAAGCCCCTTTAATGTCCTCAAAATATCACATTCAATGAAGTACTTTTGAAGTGTAGTCACTACTGTCGTATAAAGAAAAAAAAGACAGACTTTCAACTATATTGCATTTTCATGACCGCTGGACATCTCAATGTGTTTTTACAGCCAATTAAATACTTTTTGAAGTTGTGGACATTGCTATAATGTAGGAAACATGGCAGCAATATGAAATTGTCCAATTAAACTACTTCTGTGATGTTGATTGAGAGATAAATATTGGTCAGGACACTGTGGATAATGCCTCTGTTCTTCTTTGAAATTTAGAAAGCTATGGTCTGAAAAGGGCAGGTCAGCATGGATTTGTTAACAGCAAGTCATGTTTAGCTAACTTGATTAAGTTATTTGATGAAATAATGGAGAAAGCTGGTGAGGGTGGTGCGGTTGATGTTGCTTATATGGACTTCCAAAGGGCATCTGCCACATAGTAAACTCCCTGGCAGGATGAAGCCCATTGCATTAAAGGGGCAGTGGCAGCAAGGATACAAGTTTGTCTGGGGAACAGAGCACAGAGAGTAGTGGTGAATAATTGTTCTTCAGACTGGAGAGAAGTGTGCAGTGGTGTTCCTCAGGGGTCAGTGTTAAGACCACTGCTCTCCTTGATATATATTAATGGGTTGAAAGCAAAATACTGCAGATGCTAGAAACCTGAAACAGAAAATGTTGGGAAAATTCAGCAGGTCTAACAGCATCTGTGGAGAGAAAGACAGAGTTAACGTTTTGAGTCCATATGACTCTTCTTCAGAGCGATGCCCCTATCCCAGCATGACTTCTTCACTGTTATGAAGAAGAGTCAAATGGACTCAAAACATCAACTCTGTCTTTCTCACCACAGATGCTGTTAGACCTGCTGAGCTTTTCCAGCATTTTCTGTTTTTGTTAAACATTAATGGGCTTGGGTACACAGGGCATACATTCAGGGTTTGCTGATAACAAAATTCAGAAATATAGTGAACCATGAGGAAGAAAGTACCAGACTACAGGAGAACACAGAAATAGGCGACACATGACAGATGGAAATTAAACATCGTGACAAGTGAAATGGCACATTTTGGCAGAAAGAATGAGGAGGGGTAACATAAAACTAAATGTTACGATTTTAAAGAGGGTGCAGGGCAGAGCAAGGGGGAATATGTACACAGATCTTTGAATGTGGCAGGGAAAGCTGAGAAGCCTGTTAAAAAAAAATTGGGATCCTGGGCTTTGCCTGGAGCACAGAGGTGAGGAGGTTATGCTAAAACCTTACAAAACCACTGGGCTTTAACTGGAGTATTTTCTTCACTTTGGGCACCACATTTTGGGATCAATATCAAGGTCTCAGAGAGACGGTACAGAAGAAATTTATTTGAATGGTGCCAGGGATGAGAGAATTTAGTTATGCAGAGGGCCTGGAGAAGCTGGGATTTTTTCCATGGAGTAGAGAAGGTTTGATAGAGGTGTTCAAAATCATGAATGGCTTTGATAGAGTAAATAAGGAGAAACTGCTTCCAGCAGCTGAAAGGGTTAGTAACCAGAGGACATAGATTTAATATGGTTGGCAAAAGAACCAGAAGTGACACGCAATACCTGAAAGGGTGATGGAAACAGATTCAATAGTAACATTCAAAAGTCAATAGGCCTGGATTTTTGCCGGGACAACTTGGGAACCCTTTAAAAATGGCAGGCAGGACCCCAATTCCTATTTCTGGTATTTTTTGATGGAACAGGAGAAGGGTGCATAAAGCCTGCCCACATGCAGCACTCCTGCCCTTGCTGGCTCCATTGCGGGTCTGGGAAATTTAAATACCCCCACAATCTTAGTGGAGTCAGGCCCTTTCAGTGAGTAAATATGGTCACAGCCTCTCAGGATGGGGAACTGAAAAAGAAGTCACCTGCTCCTGGAATTCTTTCATTGACAGGCCTTGCAATACAAAAAAAAATGTTCTTTCAGTTTCAATAGTTTGATGCAGTATTGTAAGTTAGATGCAGTACTGTAATTTGATGCAGTATGGTAAGTTAGATGTCAGTTTACTGCAGTGATTATGATCTTTAGTGTAACAATCTGAAGTATTTTAAATGCCCAAAGTCCTTTTAAAATGAAAGAAAATCTTCAATCGCTGTCAAAAGACTCCAGTTGCTCTTGGACTGCTTTGATTGACAGGATATCTATTACAACTTAGGGGAAAAGAAAGGTTTTTCAATTTAAATAGACTCCATTGTTTACATTTCCCAGGGTTTGTTATTATAGCTGTGCCCATGCTTGGCTGAGTTTCAAAAGGCCTAGAACCAGTTATCTCAGGAGGAGGCTGTGTTCACATTTTGATTGACAGTGTTAAGAATCTATTAAAGGACTAGCTGTCTTTGATGTGGCTGATGAAATTGAGGCTTGTCTGTTTTTACAACAGATTGACCACTTGAGGGGATTTACATTTTTTGAATGTAAATCCCCTCAAATACAAAAGATGTCCTGTCAATCAAAGCAGTCCAAGAGCAGGTGGAGTCTTTTGATCGCTGCTGAAGGTTTTTTTGTAATTTTAAAAGGACTTTGGGCATTCAAATCACTTCAGATTATTACACTCGCAAAATGACATCTAACTTACAAAACTGCATGACTGAGAGATTTGTTTAAGTATCAAGTGTGTTTCGGTGAGGGCTCTCTTAAATTGTTAGAAGTTTATTTTTTTTTAATTTCCACATGGCTTCTGGGGTCTACCCATGGTGGATAGTGGGTGAATGGCTGTGGAGGATGGGGAGGCATGGAAGTGGCCTGGGGAGCATGGAGATGGCATGGGGACATGGAGGGGGCATGGACCGGGCATGTGGGTGGGTGAATTGTGAGGGGTGAGAGCTTGACGTTCATTGTTAAAATTGGGCTGATATCCCAGTAAACGGAGGCAGGCATTCCAGCCTGCCGGCCTGACAACCCGCTAGCCTCCACTGTTGCCTCAGACCTGCTTCTGGAGGTGGCGGGCCCGAATCACTGCACCCTCACCTCTGAAAACATGGTGGGCAGGGGCCTTTTTAAAGGAGACAAGTCTTCTGGGTTGGGGGTTTCCTTACTCAACCTTCCCACCTCCTCCATGAAAATCTGCCCCATGGAGTCATTATAGCCCAGAAAGATGCCATCCAGATTATTGAGTACATGCTGACTCTCTGTAGAGCAAACCCATCAGTCCCATTGCCCCACTCTATCCCCATAGCTGTGCATGTTTATTTCCTTCAAGTGACCATCCAATTTCCTTTTGAAATTGTTGTAATATGCCTTTAAGGGATAGCATGCCATCACTAGAACGGAAGTGTGTCATGTGATCCAGCCTCAGTTCCATTTTGGCCTTTGAGAAGAACACAGAACACGCACACAGCTCTGCTGCTGGTGTCTCTAAACTTTCTATCATTGTATGTGTGTTTTCATGTGCCTAGTTTAAATAACTGAGTGCACAACGTGCTTACACAATCCCTTATGAATGACTGTTGCCTTTATATCATTATAAAAACACAACATGGTGTTCAGCGGTGGAAAAACAGCCTGGCAGCAAGATCAAGTTCAGGTATGACATGGTGAACAGCCTGAGATTG